>NC_133658.1:734280893-734580893 GCF_037893015.1 Macrotis lagotis
AAACTCTTTGGAAAAATAGGTGAAGACAGAACTCTGCCTAACTTTTTCTATGACACCAATATGGCGCTAATACCTAAACCAGGAAGAGTTAAAACAGAGAAAGAAAATTATAGACCTATCTCCCTGATGAATAAAGATGCAAAAATCTTAAATAAGGGGTGGCTAGGTGGTGCAGTGGATAGAGCACCAGCCCTGGAGTCAGGAGTACCTGAGTTCAAATCCGGCCTCAGACACTTAATAATTACCTAGCTGTGTGGCCTTGGGCAAGCCACTTAATCCCATTGCCTTGCCAAAAAACCTAAAAAAAAAAAATCTTAAATAAAATCTTAGCAAAACAACTACAAGTTATCATTAGGATAATACATTATAACCAAGTAGGATTTATCCCAGGAATGCAGGAGGGTTGGTTCAATATTAGGAAAACTCTTAGTATAATTAATTATATCAATAACAAACCTATCCAAAATCATATGATTATATCAATTATCAATAAATGCTGAAAAAGCTTTTGACAAATTACAGCACCCATTCCTACTGAAAACACTAAAGAGCATAGGAATAAATGGATTGTTCCTTAGAATAATAAACAGTATCTATCTGAAACCACCAACAAGCATTGTATGTAATGGGGATAGGCTAGAGGCATTCCCAATAAGATCAGGGTGTGAAACAAGGATGCCCACTACCACCATTACTATTCAATAACGTATTAGAAATACTAGCTTCCGCCAAAAAAAAGAAAAAGAAATCGAAGGAATTAGAATTGGGAAGAGACAAAACTCTCACTCTTTGCAGATGACATGATGGTATGCCTAGAGAATCCAAAAAATCATCTAAAAAAACTACTAGAAATAATTAGCAACTTTAGCAAAGTCACAGGATATAAAATAAACTCTCATAAATCCTCAACATTTCTATATATGACTAGCAAGATGCAGCAGAAAGAGTTAGAAAGAGAAATCCCATTAAAAGTAACTTCAGATAATATAAAATACCTGGGAGTCTACCTGTCAAGGCAGACTCAAACTTTTTGAAAACAATTATAAAACACTTCTCACACAAATAAAATTACATTTAAATAACTGGGCAAATATCAACTGCTCATGGATAGGCAGAGCTAATATAATAAAAATGAAAATTCTACCAAAATTCAACTATTTGTTTAGTGCCCTATCAATCAAAATTCCAAAAAATTATTTTAATGAGTTAGAAAAAATTGTAAGTAAATTCCTATGGAGAAATAAAACGTCAAGAATTTCCAGAGATTTAATGAAAAAAAAGTTCAAAAGAGGGTGGCTTAGCCCTACCAGATCAAAAATTGTATTATATTATAAAGCATCAGTCATCAAAACTGTCTGGTACTGGCTAAGAAACAGAGTGGTGGATCAGTGGAATAGACTAGGTGCAATAGCAGAAAATGATTATAGTAATCTGAGTTCAGCTATTGGGATAAAAACTCCCTCTGATAAAAACTGTTGGGAAAATTGGAAATGTGTATGGAAAAAACTTAAGATTAGATCAACACCTCACACCCTACACCAAGATAAGATCAAAATGAATACAGGATCTAGATATTAAAAAACAATATTATAAGCAAAATAGAAGATCAAGGAATAATTTACATGTCAGATCTATGGAAGAGAAGCAATTTATGACCAAGAAAGAGATAGAGAACATCATTAAAAATAAACTAGATAATTTTGATTACATTAAATTAAAAAGCTTTTGCATAGACAAAACCATTGCAACCAAGATCAAAAAAATGTAGTAAATTGGCAAACAATTTTTACAACTAGTGTTTCTGACAAAGGACTCGTCTAAAATATACAGAGAACTGAGTCAAATTTTAAAAAAGACTAGCCATTCCCCAATTGACAAATGGTCAAAGGCTATGCAAAGGCAATTTACAGATGAGGAAATCAAAGCAATCTATAGTCATATGAAAAATTGTTCTAAATCACTAATTATTAGAGAAATGCAAATTAAAGCATCTCAGCAGTACCACCTCACACCTCTCAGACTGGCCAATACTACTAAAAAGGCCAACGATCAATGTTGGAAGGGATGTGGGAAATTTGAGACACTAAAACAGTATTTGTGGAGATGTGAACTCATCCAACCTTTCTGGACAGCAATTTGGAATTATGCTCAAAAGGCAACAAAAATGTGCATACACTTTAATCCTGCAATACCACTATGGGTCTATATCCTGAAGAGATTATGAAAAAAGGGTAAAAACATCACCTGGGGGCGACTAGGTGGCATAGTGGATAAAGCACCAGCCCTGGAGTTAGGAGTACCTGGGTTCAAATCTGGTCTCAGACACTTAACAATTACCTAGCTGTGTGGCCTTGGGCAAGCCACTTAACCCTGTTTGCCTTGCAAAAACCTAAAAAAATAAAAATAAAAAAAAAACATTACCTGTACAAAAATGTTCATAGCAGCTCTCTTTGTGGTGGCAAAATAATGGAAACTGAGGGAATGCCCATCAAATGGGAAATGGCTTAACAAACTGTAGTATATGTGTGTGATAGAACACTATTGTTCTATTAGAGACCAGGAGGGAATTCTAGGAAGCTTGGAAGGATTAGCGTAAACTGATGCTGAATAGGATGAGCAGAACCAGAAGAACATTGTACACCCTTGACAGCAACATGGGAGTGATGATCAGCCTTAATATGGATGTGCTCATACCAACAGGGCAACAATCAGGGACAATTAGGGGCTCTCTCCAATGGAGAATGCCATCTGTATCCTGAAAAAGAATTGTGGAGTTTGAACAAAGACCAAAGACTTTCTATGTAACTTTAAGTTAATTTTTTTTAAAAAACTGCCTTATTATGTAATCCTGCTATAGCTCCTACTATATGTTTCTTCCTTAAGGATATACTATGGGAATGCTGTAAAGACTAACAAACTGCCTTCTGTGGGGGGCGGGTAGAGGGAGGGAAGCAAGATTGGGACAAAAATTGAAAAACTGAAAATATATAAAACCTTTCTAAAATTAAAAAAAAAAAGGTGGACAAATATGGAATAGTTTGAGGTGTTAAAATCTCACTAACCTTTCACCAGTCACCCAGGAAAGCAGGATCACTCCACAGTGAAAACACTTGATATATTTAAATGTTAATGCTATTACTTTTAATCAAATCTCTCTTTAAAAAAGTATTTACATAAATTTCCCCTGTTTCTTTACTTCCTACTCATTATCTGCTTTCTCTCCTTATCCAGGCTACTGAAAACTCCAAGGTTCTCAATTACCACTTTATTGAAAAACTTCAATAATTTCTTGAAGATCTCATCCTCGACCTCTCATTAGTGTTTAACATTTATTTCCTCCTCTCCTTCAAGATACTTTCTTCCCCCTTGGTTTCTGTGATACTTTTCTTACAGTTATCTATATCTAATCAATAATTTTCCATTCTTTTCAGTTTCCTTTGTGAATTCATCATTTATATTCTGCCCCCTACAAAAAGTTATATCTGAGACTGTTCTAGGTCTTTCTCATATTCTCAGTAATTTTATTAGCTCCCATAGAATTCAACCACCATATCTACACAGTTAACTTTCAAATTTGCTACATACATGTATGCAGTTCTTACCTTTCTCTTGAACTCTAGTCTTGAATCTTTTACTGCCCCTTAGATATCTGTCTCCACCTGGCTGACCCACAAATAGGTTCAGAACCTAAGAGTCATCCTTGATTCTTCATTTTCCCTCACCAATTAGCTGTAAAGTCCTGCAGTGTACCCCTAAAATATATATTAAGACACACACACAATTCCTGGGATCCTTACATTCCAATGCTGCCCTCTACAAGCCTTCCTCCATACAATTGCTAAATTGATGTCCCTAAAATGCAGGTCTGACCAGGACAATCCTTTCTTTGCTCAAGAAGTTTAAGCATCTTCCCACAGTCATTAGAATCAACTTCTTTATCAGGCAAATGAGTCAGCCTTTTAAAATCTACTTCTAGTCTGATTTCATCTTACACCCCCCCCCCACTCCCACCCTTAGCCATCCAGTGGTTTTCTGTACAGACCATCCCATCTCCTGCCTCTATGACTTTGTCCCTATTTTCTTCCCTCATCACCACTTCTTAGAATCCATAACTCTCCTTAAATCTTAACAGAGCTTCTGCCTCCTTCAACAAAATGTTCAGGGGTGGCTAGGTGGCGGAATGGATACAGCACTGGCCCTGGAGTCAGGAGCACCTGATTTCAAATCTAGCCTCAGGCACTTAATAATTACCTAGCTGTGTGGCCTTGGGCAAGTCACTTAACCCCATTTGCCTTGCCAAAACCTAAAAATTTTAAGAATTTAAAAACCAAACACAAAAAAATGCTCAGTCACTAAGTCCTTATTAAGCTCCTATTCCAGTGTACATGCCTGACACCATTCTAGGCACTGGAGATACAAATACAAAAAGTCCAACAAATAAGTAAATTCAAAATATACTTCTAGTCATATTCATAGATATAGATATGGATATAGATTATTCAGATACTGATATAGATACACATTTATACAGCTATAAATACAGACTGGAGGAGAGGCACCAATAATTAGGCAAAGCAGGAAAGTCCTCCTAAAGAGATTAGCAAATAGGCTGACCTTTGAAGGGAGTTAGGGATTCTAAATTGGAGGTGAAGAGAAAGAGTTTTCCATGCAAGATAACAGCCAGTATAAGAATGGGAAAGAATGAGGGTGAATAATAAGTGATCAACCTAAAAAGATGAGCCAGAGCTGTATTGTAAATGACTTCTTTAAATGTTAAATAGAAGATTTCATATTTTACCTAAGTAAAATGGGGTGAAGGGAAGAGATGGGATACTTACTGAGAAGAGTGACAGTTCTCAGACCTATGCTTTAGGAATATCAACTTAGCAGCTATATATCTCCATTTGACAGATGAAAAAACTCGAGGCAAAGGTTAGGTGACTTGCCCTAAGTCATACAGGTCCAGTTCACTGAATCACTTAGTTATCCCCAATACCCAACCCAGTGCATTTAATAAATGTTTGTTGATTATTATCAATTGCCAATTTTAAAATACCCACTGGAGCAGCTATCTCATAATCAAAATCCCTTACTGGTGTGGTCAGCAAACCCACTTAAATACCACAAGAGACAAAAAAATCACCATTGATTAAGGCTGATCACTTCAGTTTTTGACTTCTCGTATTAGGAAATTATGCCTTATGTTGATTCAACCAATAAACATTTATGAAGTACCTACTATGTGCCAGACACTGTGCTAAGTGCTGGTGATACAAAAAAAAAAAAAGGCAAAAGGCAGTCCCTGCCTTCAAGTGGCTCAAAATCCTATTAAAAAGATAACATGCAAACATACACATATGTGTATACATGCACACGCACGTGCATGCTCACAAAGTAATCTATTTGCAGAATAAATAGGATATAATGAACAGAGAGAAAGCACTGGAATTAAGAAGGGTCAGGGAAGGCTTTCTGGGACTTAAAGGAGGTCAGGGATAATAGAAGTTGGGGCAGAGGAGGGAGTGTTCCAGGCTTGGGGGGGATAACCTGATAGAATTCCTAGAGCTGAGAGATGTTAAGCTCAAACAGACTTTCCTATAATTTCCATCCATAATTCCTCCCTCTAACATCATGCACAAGTTTAATTCTTCTTCAAGACAATATTTCAAATAACTGAAGACAGATCTCATTTCCTACCTAAACACTAAAACAGTTTCCACAAGTAAGAGACCCAGTATCCAAAAACAAAATAATCTTAAAATGATAGAATTATATGGACCTCTGAGGTAATCTAATCTCATTTTACAAAGTTGTGACTTGCCTAAGGAACACAGGTCATTTGACTCATCATTCCGTGCATTTTTTTTCACTGCACCATACTGCCTTAATGACTTGTGTGTGTGTGTGTGTGTGTGTGTGTGTGTGTGTGTGTGTATAACATTAGGTAGAGATAGTAGAACTCATCTGAATTGAATTCTGAAAAATCTAGCTTTAAATTCCTCCTCAAATACTTATTAGTTATGTGTGCAACCAATTTACCTAATCTCTCTTGAACTCAAGTAATCATCTATAAAATGAAAATAGTAGGAACTGTAATATGTACCCCATAGGATTGTTGTAATGATCAATGAGAAATACACATTAAGCACTCAGCAAACTTTCAAGTACTGTATAGATGTTCATTGTTGCTATTGTTGTTGACATACCCATATATCCCTAGAGAAAGGCAATTCATCAGGTTATCAGAGCTTGTTGGATATATATTCCTTATAGAAGGCTCATTGCCTTTGTTCTATTATACATTCAAAAATTTCTGTTCTAATCTGGTTTCCTGAGTGAAAAAATCAACTGGAGGGAGAATCTTATATAAATAACCAGTATCGATAACCTTACCAAAAAACATCTCCCACAGTAATTTAATAATCTGATTTATAAATGAGTTTCTTCTTGCATGTGGTTAATGTGTCAATTCCCAAGTGATACAAATCCCTGGATAAAGTGAGAAAATCGAATTTCCCTGAAATTTTCACTCACTGTTTCTAGATGTATCCTTTGGTATCAATCAAAACAATGTAATTTCTATTCCATATTACAGTTCTTCTAATAACAGTCCACTGAGATCTTTAAACTTCTACTATCTAGTATATTAGCTATCTTTCACAACTTTGCATCATCATCAAATCTGAACATCTATAAACTTCATTCAAGTCACTGATCAAAATGGTGAAACCTGTAAGGCTCTTTATCATTTTGGCTGCAATATTTAGTATTTGCATCATTTTCATCTATTAATAGATCATTAATATAATTTTAATAAAACTATCTTACTGCCAAAAATGTATGAGTGAGAGCTCAAGAGCACATGTTTGGGTGGCTAGGGCACAGTGGACAGAGCACCAGCCTTGAAGTCAGGAGTACCTGGGTTCAAATCTGACCTCAGACACTTAATAATTACCTAGCCATGTGGCCTTGAGCAAGCCACTTAACCCCACTGCCTTGAAAAATCTTTAAAAAAAAAAAGTACATATGTTAAACACTTAACATAATGCAAAATGAAATACAATCTAGAAAGATATGTCTATGCCCTCAAATAGCTTATATTCAATTGGAGAAAGACAACACAAAGAGGGAAGCTAGGAAGGAAGAGGGAATAGAATGCTTATAGAGGCATAATATGGAGATAAACAAATTTCACAAAGACGGTTCCTGGCAAGAAGAGGTAAAAGTTCGCCTAATGGAGTCAAGCTCCCAAAGGCAGAATTCATGGTTCTTGTATTAATGTTTATTAAATGACTGAGGGAATGAGAGGGATAGCATGATGACTAGAGGACAGGAAGCATGGGGCGGAGAAGGCCAGGAAATAGCATGGTTCAGGAAAGATGAGAATATTTATACATGACAGCCAGGCAGAAAAGCAAATGTAGCCCTGAATTTTTTCCCAAAGTAAAGAGGAGAGTGGGGATACAAAAATGAATTATTAAAGATATCCCTTAAAAAAGAAGGGAGGGGGGGACAGCTAGGTGGCGCAGTGCATAGAGCACTGGCCCTGGAGTCAGGAGTACCTGAATTCAAATCCGACCTCAGACACTTAATAATTACCTAGCTGTGTGGCCTTGGGCAAGCCACTTTAAGCCCATTTGCCTTGCAAAAACATCGGGGGGGGGGGGGGGGGGGGGGGAGCTAGGTGGCACAGTGGACAGAGCATCGGCCCTGACCTGAGATCAAATCCAGGCTCAGACACTCAATAATTATCTAGTTGTGTGACCTTGGGCAAGTCACTTAACTCCATTGCCATACAAACCGCACCCCCAAAAAGAGTGATGATTTCCAAGTTAGAATGAATTCATGAAGAGTAGATCACACTAAACTAACTTTATTCCTTTTTTGACTAGGTCACTATAGTAGATTAGCAGGAAGCTACAATTTACTTGGATTTTGTCAAAAATATTTGAGATAGAAGCTTATGCTAGTCTTGTAGGGGTGAGGAAGTGGGGGTGCAAAGGCATGGGATGAACAATAATACAAAATGAAGTTTCAACTTGTTAAATAGCCAGACTCAGAGTGATCACTACTTCCATGTCAACTTGGAAGAATGCTTCCAGTAGAACACACCAGGGATCTGTGTTTCACACTGTGCTATTTAACATTTCATTATTGATTTGAATAAAGATATGCTTTTCACAATTGCAGATGACAGACAGCAATAGAAAAAGTTATATACCGGATGACAGTCAGGATCAAAAAATATCTTAATATGCTAGAATACTTGGCAGAATCTATGATAAAACAGAATAACGATAAATTTGAGATCTACAAGGCCCTAAACATGGACCTAAGCTTTCGTTGGTCCTTAGTTCTTTAAGATTATAAACTGCAGAGCAAATATCAACCTGTATTGAAAGGAGACCTCCTTATTAAGTACGGTTTTTAAAAAAATCTTAGTTTCACTTTTGAATTTGAACTCAAAAAATAAATTTCCAAGTACAAAATAGGAAGACATAGTCAGATAGCAGTTTGTCCAAAAGAGATCTGAGGGACTTGATGGACTGTAAATTCAATATGTAACTTATATTCAACAAAGTTAATAGGATCTTGTCCCACACTGAGAAAAGCATTGTTCCAGAAATAAGACCACATCAACATCTAGAGAAAAGTGACTTGTAATTAAATTGTTTCATCTGTAAATAGAAAATTTTCAGCTTCCTTTTTGTCTAAACTTTTCCTTATTTATTTTTGGTCTTATTTTGATAGCCAGAATTTCAAGCACATAGTAGAGACCATGGATAAATGGTCAAAGGATATTAACAAACAGTTCTCAAAATAAGAAATGTAAATTATTAACAATCTTACAAAAGGAGCTTTCCCTTACATCAAGTCTAAATTTATCTGTTTGCCAAGTTCCACCCTTGCTCTTGGTTCTTCCCTCTAGGGCCAAACAGAACAAGTCTAATCCTTCTTCTATGTAACATATCTTGTCATGTACTTGAAGGCAATTATTATGTTCTCTCTGAATCTTTTCATCTTCCAGCTAAAAATCCCTATTTTCAAGCTCTCAGGTTCCGTCACTGTCCTAATAAGATGACCTCTAACTATTCAGTATTTTTCCTAGCTGTGAAATATGATTAAGAAAAGCATGGGAAAGATCTGTGAAGGGAAGTAGAAACTATAAAACACATTGTACATAATGACTACAACATAAATGTAAAGAATTACATCACCAACAACAATAAAATCAAATGTGAATGGTGCAAAATTACAAAAATCAAAGGAGAAATTTTTAAAAACTGAAAGAAAACCACTGAAGTAATAAAACTAGGAGCTGGTTTTATTTTAAAAAATACAAAACAAAATAGATAAACCTTTGGTTAATTTTATTTTTTTTTAAAAATAAGAAAAACCAAATTACCAGTATCAAAAAGGAAAAGGGTATTCAGCATTAGGAGGAAATTAAAACAATTATCATGAACTACTTTGCGAGATAACAAGCAAATAAATCTGACAATCAAAGTGAAAAGGATGAATATTTACAAAAATATAAATTGTCTAGAATAATAAAAAAGGAAATAGAATACCTAAATAACACCATCTCATGACTTTCAGATAGCCCAATAATTTTTAAATTATCTCTCCTGGATCCATTTTCCAGGTCAGTTGCTTTTCCAAAGAAATATTTCACATTTTTTTCTAGTTTTTCATTATTTTGGTTTTATTTTTATTGTTTCTTGATTTCTCACAAAGTCATCAGCTTCCCTTAGCTCCATTCTACATTTGAAGGAGTTATTTTCTTCAGAACTCTTTTATCCTTTTTTCAATTTGGTCAATTATGTTTTTTAAGGTATTCTCCTTACTGACCTTTTGAACTGCTTTTTCCATTGACCTAAACTGGGTTTTAACATGTTGTTTTCTTAAGTAAATTTTTTGTATCTCCTTCACCAAGTTGCTGACTTGGTTTTCATGATTTTCTTGCATCACTCATTTCTCTTCACATTTTTTCCCTTGCCTCCCTTATGTGATTTTTGATCTATTCTATAGCCTGAGACCAATTCCTATTTTTCTTGGAGGCTTTGGATAGAGAAACTTTGACTTTGTCATCTTCTGAGGGTGTAATTTTATACTCCATGGGGCCAAAGTAATTGTCTATGGTCAGATTCTTTTTTTTCTGTTGCTTATTTCCCCAGTCTATGAACTAATTTTAACTCTTTATTAAGGTAGATCTCTGCTTCCAGGATGGAAGACTCACTTTCCCAAGCTTCTGAAAGTTTTTGGGACACTGCCCCTTATAAGATCCTTTAAGATCTTATAAGAAGCTCTAACTGCTCTCCTGGTCTGATGGATGATCACAAGCACTCCCCCTCTGCTCTGGAGCTGTGAGGTGGGTCCCTGCTCTGCTATGACAGTATGGGGACCCAGCTGTAACCTGGATTTGAGTATGGGCAAAGGAACAGAGTCCTGCCCCAGGGATAGCAGAGAGACTTCTGTAGTCTCCTCTGATCCCCTTACCATCTGTGTGCTGAGCACTCTGAAAGCAGCTACTGGGTGACTCCATAGGTTCTCAAGGAGGGGCTGCACTGAAAACTGCTCTGGCCTGAATTCTGCACTCACTCTGGTGTTATGAAAAAGCAAACTAGCTCCAGTCATCCAGGAACAGCCTCTGTGATGCCTGGGTCCCTAGCAGCAGGGTTGGTTTCCAGACCCCTCAGCCCAGGGATTGCCAAGGACAACTTGGAAGGTCAACACCATCTCAGAAAAAGAAATTGAACATGCTATGAATGAACTCCCTAAAAAAAAAAAAAAAATTCCCAGGACCAGATGGAATCACAAGTGAAATTCAACCTAATATTTAAAGAAAAAAATTCCTTCTATGACACAAATATGGTATTGATATTTAAACCAAGAAGAGCCAAAACAGAAAAAGAAAACTCAGACCAATTTCCCTAATGAATATTAATTCAAAAAATTAAATAAAATACTAGCAAGTAGATTACAGGAATATATCACAAGAATTATATACTATGACCAGGTGAGATTTATACCAGGAACACAGGGCTGCTTCAACATTAGGAAAACCATCAGCTCGAATGACTATATCAATTAACAAAACCAATAGAAAATATATGAATATTGCAATAGAATCTGAAAAGGCTTCTGGAAAACAAAAACACCCATTCATATTAAAAAGAAACACTAGAGAGAATAAGAATAATGGAATTTTCCTTAAAATGATAAGAATATCTATTTAAAATCAGCAACATTAATAACAGGGACAAACTGGAAGCTTTCCCAATAAGATCGGGGTGAAACAAGAATGCTCATTATCACAACTATTATTTAACATCGTACCGAAATGCCACCTAAGAAGAAGAAATTAAAGGAATCAGAAAGGGCAATGAGGAAACAAAATTAACATTCCCAGCAAATGGTATCACGGTATACTTGGAGAATTCCAGAGAATCAACTAAAAAAACTAGTTAAAATGATAATTAACATTAACAAAGTTGAAGGATGGGGGCAGCTAGGTGGCGTAGTGGATAGACCACTGGCCTTGGAGTCAGGAGTACCTGAGTTCAAATCCGGCCTCAGACACTTAATAATTACCTAGCTGTGTGGCCTTGGGCAAGCCACTTAACCCCATTGCCTTGCAAAAACTTAAAAAAAAAAAAAAGTTCAATGATATAAAATAAGCCCACAAAAGTTATCAGAATTTCTATATTTTATCGACAAAGTCCATCAGTCCGAGATAGAAAGAAAAAATGTCTTTAAAATACCTGTAAATTATAAAATACTTGGGAGTATATTTGTAAAAAAAAATCCCAGAAACTATATGAACACAATTCAAAACACTTTTCACACATATAAAGTCATGTCTTAATAACTCCTGAAATAGCAATTGCTCATGAGTAGGCAGAGCCACCCAAAGTAAAATGATCATTCTATTTAAATTAATTTATATATTCAATTCCATACCAAACTATCAAAGAATTATTTTATAGAACTAGAAAGTAATAACAAAAACTCATCTGGAAGAACAAAGGTCAAGAATATCAAGTAAACTAATAAAAAGCAATAATCATAAAACTATCTTAATACTGGCTTAAAAATAGAGTGGTAGATTAGTGGAATAACAGCAAACATAGTAGTAATGATCATAATTATCTTGTATTTGATAAACCCTCAGCTTTTAGGATAAAAACTCACTGTTTGACAAAAACTGCCAGAAAAACTGGAAAACAGTAAGGCAAAAACTATGTATAGGCCAACATCTCACACCATATACTAAGATGAGGTCAAAATGGGTACATGATTTAGACATAAAGGGCAATACTATAAGAAAATTAGGAAATATGGAATGGTTTACCCTATCAGATCACTGGTTAAGGGAAGAATTTAGGACCAAACAAGAGGAAGAGAGCATTTTGAGGTAAAATGGATAATTGATTATATTAAAATTAAAAAGGTTTTATACAAACAAATGCAACATTAGAAGGAAAGCAGAAAACTGAGGGAAAAATTTATAGTATCTCTGATAAAAATGTCATTTCTCAAATAAATAGAAAACGAAGTAATATTTATAAGAATACGAGACATTTCCCAATTGATAAAAAAGGCAAAAGATATGAAGAGGTAGTGTTCAAATGAAGTTATCAAAGCTATCTATAGTCATATGAAAAAATATGTTCTAAATCACTACTGATTAGAGAAATGCAAATTAAAACAACTCTGAGGTACCACTTTACAGCTATCAGATTGGCTAATATGAGAAAAGGAAAATGTTAAATATTGGAGGGGATGTGGGAAAATTAGGACAATAATGTACTATAGGATGAAACAGTGAACTGATCCAACAATTGTGGAGAACAACCTAGAACTATGCTCAAAAGGCATACCCTTTGATCCAGAAATACCACTATTAAGTCTGTATCTGGGAAAACATTCTTAAAAAAGAGAAGAGTACATATTCGTACCAAAAGATATTTACAGCAGCACTTTTGGTGGTGGCAAAGAATTAAAAATTGAGATATCCATCAATTGGGGAATAGCTAAACAAGTTTTAGTATATGATTGTAATGGAATACTATTATATTATAAGAAATCATAAGCAGGGTGATTTCAGAAAAACCTGTTAAGACTTTCATGAACTGATGCAAACTGAAGTGAGCAAACTAGAATACTGTACACAATAACAACAAAACTACTGTATAATTATCAGCTGTGAATGACTTAGAAATTCCCAGCCATACAATGCTACATGACAATACCAAAAGTCTCATGATGAAAATTGTTATCCACTTACAGAGAAAGAATTGATGGAGTCTGAATGCAGACTAAAGAATACTAATTTTTACTTTGTTTTTTCTCATGATTTGTTTTTATCTGTATTTTTTCTTTTACATAACTACTATATAAATGCTTCGTATAATTACATATATAACATCATTTCAAATTGCTTACCATATCAGGGAGGGGAGTAAAAGAAGAGAAACTAAAACTCAAATGTTTTTAAAATGTTTAAAATTATTTTCACATGCAATTGTGAAGAATGATAAAATATTAAAAAATAAAATAGCATTATTGTTATACTTTTTCAGAAGGGGAGGGGGATCATACTAGAGAAAATTATGGCAATGTACATACACTTTTATTGCTATCCTTTTTTTTAACTTTTTGCAAGGCAATGGGTTTAAGTGACTTGTCTGAGGTCAAACAATTAGGTAATTATTAAGTGTCTGAGACTGAATTTGAACTTAGGTCCTCTTAGGTTCTCCTGACTCCAGAGCCAGTGTTGGATCCACCACCCCACCCAGCTGCCCCAAGTCTTGTTTTTTTACAGCTATGCATGGGAGATGTATTCTCTTTTCTTTGTTTGTTTTTTGGTTTTTGCAAGACAATGGGGTTAAGTGACTTGCTCAAGGTCACACAGTTAGCTAATTAGTGTCTGAGGCCAAATTTGAACTCAGTTCCTCCTGACTCCCAGGGCCAGTACTCTATCCATTGTGCCACCTAGCTGCCCAGGGAAATGTATTCTCAAACAATCAGGGGTAGAGGCAATTACAAAAGATAAAACAGATAACTGAATTAACTTAAAAGTTTCTGAATGGTCAAAATCGATATACCTAAGATAAGAAGGGAAGTGGCTGAAAGGGAAAAATTTAGTAAATTTCTCATATGATGTAAAGCTATATTGTTCAAAAATAACAAAAAATGGAGAAGCAATATAGAAGAAAGACCAACATACACCTAAATATTTAAAGCAAGACTATAGGAGCAAAGAATTGCAAATAAAATAGATGTCCCTAAACTGGGGAATGGTTATAATAATAATGGCCTAGTAATATACCAAGATATTATTTCTCCATGACATATGACTATAATACAGAGAACCGTGGGCAGATTTATATGAACTGACACAAAATTTTTAAAAACTAGATAAAGAAATCAACAGAAAGAACCACAAAAGAAAGAAAGAAATTTAACATTGTGTAAATAATAATGACTCTGGCCCTGAAAAGAAGAGAAAATATATCTCTTCCCCTTTTGTGCAGAAAATGGGGCACTTTTCGATAGGATATGCTACATATACTGTCAGATTCCACTGATATAGTCACTGATTAGTTGTGTTAAACTACCGTTTTTTAACCTACTAGGCTCGTTTCTTTGTTATAAGGGTCTTTGGATAGGGGGAATGGATATTTGAAAATCAAGTTAATATAAAAAACAAAGACATCCATAAAAATTTTAAGCCGCCAAACATTTCACTAAATACCTGCATCTTACCTTTATTAAAACACATCAATAAAAAATGAATAAAATAGTAAAATTACATGTAAACTGTAATTCAAATAGCACTTTACACGCAAGATTGCTCATTAAAAGTATTCTTTTGTAAAAATTTATACTACCTAATTTACCCATAGTATGAGATCAAAATTTTACATGCACTATTTGTTTTTCTTAAAAACAAAACATTTCAGGGTGACTAAGTGGCACAGTGGATAGAGCACCAGTCCTGGAGTCAGAACCTGAGTTCAAATCCGGCCTCAGACATTTAATAATTACCTAGCTGTGTGGCCTTGGGCAAGCCACTTAACCCCATTTGCCTTGCAAAACAAAACAACAAAACAAAACATTTCAACATATAACATCATAAATATCAGTTTTGTGAATGATTTTGAATGGTAATGCCAAAAATTTTATGTCAGCAAGAGCAACAACAAAATCCAATTCCTTTAAATTCCAGAAAAAGGGACTTCAGAGGAGAATAAACATTAAAAGCCTGACATGAGACAATTCTCACCATGATTGTTCCATTGTTAGAATTCATAGCCTTGGAATCTATGGCCTTAAGATTTTTAATTTTAAATCTCTTACGTGAATAGAAGATGAGTTTGTTTTACATCCCCACACTGTAAAGGGAACTGTAAATATTAAGCAATTGTTCTTTTATATTCAATATCAAGAAGGACCTAGAATCAAATTAAATATTAGTTGGGTCAATTGGTTCAGAAAACATTTTAATGTTGTGATAATTGTTTTTATTGTAATGAATATACTTTTTTTTGCATAGGTGGCTAGGTAGCACTGTGGATACAATACCCAGCCCTAGAGTCAGGAGAATCTGCATTCAAATCTGAGTTCATACATTTACTAGCCATGTGACCCTTCATAAGTCACCCAACCTTGTTTTTGCCTCAGTTCTTCATCTGTAAAATAAATTGGAAAAGGGCAAATCACTCTAATATATTTACCAAGAAAACCCCAAATGGGGTCACTTAGAGATGGACACCACTGAAACAAGGCATCAAATGCAGCAGCAACAACTGCAATATTTTTGTTGTTCCTTGCTGCATAGAAATAGATATTAACTATACATATATATATGTATATATATTATTTTTAAGTTTATTTCACCTATTACATTTGAGTATTGTTACCTATTTAGGCAAAAGGAAAATTATAGTTTAATAGTTTTAGAAATAAATAAATATATATATATAAAAAAAATATGATCTCAATTTAAACTAGGCATTTTTAAAAAACCCTTACTCTAAGGACAACTAGGTGGCACAATGAATAGAGCACCAGCCCCTGGAGTCAGGAGTATTGAGTTCAAATTTGGCCCCTGACACTTAATAATTGCCTAGCTGTGTGACCATGGGCAAATCACCAGTGACTTAAAAATAAAATAAAAACCCTCACTCTACTTTTTTTTAAATTAAGTGTTGTTTTGAGTTCACAATCTAAGTCATTCAACTCCCTGGCATCAAAGTGTCATATCAAACTTTTCTCCTCCATGAGATATCAAAATGCTTTTAAACTTTTTCATTATCTTAGGGCACTTTCCCAGATTTTAATGAAGAAACTGAAATCCAGAGATAAATGAGATAACTAAGGTCACACAGTAAAAAAAAAATTATGTAAAAATTATGGGATTTAAACTCAGATCCTCAGAAATCAAATTCCACTCTCTTTACATTATATATCATGACAACTCTCAAGTCCTGAAAAGTAGTTTTATGAGGCGATCATTAAAAAGTTTTATTTGAGGGGAGGCCTCTCTAAAACTCTTTTCCAATGAGATAGGGAAAGCTTTGAAAAATTGGAAGAATCAGAATCTATCAGAATGGCCCAATTCATCAAACCTAAAGGAAAAGGTAAAATAATTCGTCAAAGGAATGAATAAATTAGACAGACAAAAGCAAAAGACCTACAGAGTAATACTAATGTTTGTCCTTCGTTCCAGAAGAAGACCATGACATCAGGGAAGTGATACCATGGCAGTCACGTGAATTGGATTTGAGTGAGGAGGTATTGTACTAAGTCACTAGCCCCACTGTCTGCACCAGAGCCATCTGGATCAGGTGGCCAGTTAGGAATCAGGGTGACTGAACATGGCTCTGGAAGCAATCAGGGTTAAGTTATTTCCCCAAGATCACATAGCTAGGGCTGCTGGATTTGAACTCCCATCCTCCTGACTCCAAAGCCAGTGCTTTATCCAGTGCGCCATCTAACTGCCCTACAGAGAAGAGGACACAAAAAGGGGGCGATCAGATAAACTGGCTTCAAACAGAAGTAAAGAATCTTGGCAAAATGATGTTCCCAAGACAGGACTTTATGTTCAAAAGAACAGGTGACATGCTTTTGACAAATCCTGATAATATTAAGAAATATCTCGGCAGTAGAGAATAGTACTAAAGGTGAGTCTACTGAAAAGGAAATTGGTATTTTCCAGAGAACAAAAAGAGGAAAAATACTTACTTAGACTAAAAACACATATCAACGAAAAAAAAAAAAGATCAAGTGCTGTGCTGAAAAGGACAAGAATGGGGGAAGTAGTAGAGCTTGAATATCTAAACACCAGCAAAAAGGGGAAGAGAATCAAAGAAATCAGCCAACAAGCAAGCATTAAGTACCTACTAGGTGCTAGGCCCTGGGTTAGATGTTAAGGATACAAAGACAAAAACTCAAGACACTTCTTTAAAAGGCCTTTGCATTATTTCAGTGGGGAAAAAAAAATTGGACATATTTAGGTAATATTTTTACCAAAGTAAAGAAGAAAGGACAAAAGAGCTGGATTTGACAAAAAGACTAAATTCTTTTTTCTGGGGAGTTGAGGGGAGAAGGGGAAGGAAGGGTGAGGAAAGAAAAAAGAAAACACAAGTAATCAAAAGTTTTTTTGATGCAGATGATCTCCAATCTTACAAATGTTACAAAAGTTTGTTATTCTTCCTTTGGAACTCATAGAAACAATGTTGATACATAACGGTTAAGTTCCTAGCAAGCCTTCATTAGTTTGTGCACTCATTGCACATAAACACTTAATTGTGCTGTAGTTTTTCATTATTTCTAAAAGAAAAATCAACTTAATTTTCAAGTCTGAATTTAGAGTGCCCAAAGTTGGGGTCACTGTGACAGTCCTACTCTCTAAAATACTGTCCTATCACATTTACCCAAATTCCATGAAAGAAAGTATTTCTCTTCTTTGCCCCAGTATAGTCAAATCACCCTTCCACTTCCAGAGTATCAAGAAGAACTGTCTTCCATTTAAATTACTATTCTTCAATGGGATGCTTATATCTTGGAGATCTACCAGTGTAAACCTGTGATGGAAACCTATTAAACTATTGAAAGACCTTAATTGCATGGAAACAAAAAAGTCTTTGGCAGAAAATTAATGCAAGAGGGCTCTATTTTTAATCGAAGGGACAAACTCCCAGGGATAAGAATTGGGATCAAGGGCTGAGTATATCTTGCATGAATTAAGTCTTTCAAGTTTATACAAATGACTTTAAAAGTTACTGGGTCAATACTACTGTAATATTAAAGAAATCATATAAATGAAGATTGATGCAAAGTGAAGAAAACAATTGGTAATATAAGTATATATAAAAGACCATGACAATGTAAATGGAAACAACAAAATTAAAACTGAATTTTGGGTAGGTTATCCTCCAAAACATATGAAAAATGCCTCTCCTGCCCATCCTTGAATGGCTATCTATGGAAGTAAAATACAGCATGTATTATTATTTCCATTTTATGTATTGGTCAGTTTTGCTAAATTGCTTTTATTGTCCTTATTAAACTAATTATAATAGCTACTACTAAATACCTATTATAAGCCAGGAACCATTCTAAATACTTTACAAATATTTTATTTTATCCTCACAACAATGCCAGGAGGTAGGTTCTATTATTATCCCCATTTTAACATAGAAAAAACTAAGACAAATAGAGGATAAATCATTTGCCCAAGATGACAGTATATACTTGTCTGAGGCCTGATCTGAACCCAGGGCTTCCATTCTCCATGCCCAGTATTCTGTCCACTGTACCACCTTCCTTTATTTTTCTGTAGATGGATTGAGAATATATTTGGGCACAATGGTGGAAAAAAAGGTATCCATTTTTTTTAAACTTTCATGAGGAGTTGTTCTGCAGGAATATATATAATAAACACTGTCTTTCAAGTAGCAGGGAAAAAATATATGACCCACATATGTAAAAGTCTATTTATTGTAATTTCATTTGCCAGTCTCCTGTTTCAAAAAAAAAAAGCAGTAATCTACCAAAGCAGTAGCACAAAGAATGTATCATAACAATGAATCTATAGGGTAGTTAGGTGTCCTCAATTGTCAAAAGGTAAAATGGGTTGAAGAAATCTTAGAATTATAAAATCCCACTCTCAAAACATAATTCCACTTCTAATATATGATACTTCAAACTTGAAATAGTAATTTTCATCCACTCCTAAGTCTTCTCTTCTTTAGGTTAAACATCCCCAACTCCTACAAGCAATCTTTATATGGCACCACTTTAATTCTCCAGAATAACCATCAGTGGATGAGCTCCAGTTTGTTAATGATATTTGTCCTTCATTCTTTTTTTTTTAGGGTTTTTTTTTTTTGCAAGGCAAATGGGGTTTAAGTGGCTTGCCCAAGGCCAGGCAGCTAGGTAATTATTAAGTGTCTGAAACCAGATTTGAACCCAGGTACTCCTGACTCCAAGACCGGTGCTTTATCCACTACGTCACCTAGCCGCCCCCTGTCCTTCATTCTTGAAGAAGACAATGACATCAGAGTGGTGATGTCACAACAAGCATATGATTTAGATTTGAGTAAGGGAGTGCTGTGCTAAGTTACCAGTTTCACTTTCTCTTCTGGAGTCATCTGGATCAGTTATGAATCAGAATGACTAGAGATGGCCTAGATGTGAGGCAATGAGAGTTAAGTGACTAGCCCAAGATCTCACAGCTGATAAGTAGAAAGTGTCTGAGGCTGGATTCGAACTCCTATCCTCCTGACTAGTATTCTATCCAATGAGCCATCTAGTTGCCTACATACAGTCTATTACAACAGCTATCCAATAATACAAAGTAATTTGGGGATAAACTCTAAAAATGGGAGGGAAAAGGCCTCTTCAAGGACTTGCCTACTAGCAAAGGAGTTAGGAATTCCAAGAAACAAAGGTAAGGAAGGAGAGCATTCCCAGAATGGGGAACAGGGCTATATAAAGGCAGAAGACAGAATTTCATGCAATGGGCATAGAAAGTATGCCCATTTGTCTGGAAAGAAAATAATGTAAAATAAGTCTGGAAAGGTAGACTACAATACAATTGTAAAGAGCTTTAATGTCAAACAATATAAAAGTGACAGGGAGTCACGGAAGCTTCTTAAATTAATGAAACAGCATGATGAGGCCCTAGTTGTTAGAAATGTTAATTTGGAAGCTATATGGAATATAGACTGAAGAGAAGACCAAAGGTAGGAAGACAAAAGACTTCTGCAACAGTTCTAGTAAAAGGTGATAAAGGTCTGAGTCATGATGGTTTGACACAGTGAAGAAAAGGGGGCAGATGTCAGATAAACCTTAGAAACAGAATAAGATTATCATCTGATTGGATGAGGAATGAGAAAGAACAGATCAAGGATGACACCAATCTTGAGAACCTAGGTGACTAGGAGAAGAGAGGTTCCCTAAACAGAAATAAAAGTTAAAGAGTAAGTTTAAGGGGAAAGATAATGGGCTCTTTTGATCTTGTAGAGTTTGAGATGCCCATATAACAGCTAAGAGGAAATATTTAAAAGGATGGGATTCAAAGGAGTTTAATGGATAAGTAGGTCTGGGGGACATCTTTATAGTGATAATTGATCAAATAAAACCTATTAAGATCAAAGGAAAAAAGAAAAAAAATAGAATGAAAGAAAAGAGGGGGACAAGAGAAACAGAGTTTTTTACCCAAGGTGTTGAGGATAGAAAATCCAAATAAGAATTCTGAAAACGTGTAGTCAGGCTGGCAAGAAGAGAACCAGGAGAAAGCAGTGCCATGAAAATTCAGGAAAGAAGAGTCTATCTGAAAAGAGGAAATGATCAACAGCATCAAAAGACTGTGGAAAAGTACAAAACTATATATATAAGAACTAAAAGAAAAGGTCACTGGTTTAGCAATTAAAATGGCTGTTTCAATCAAGTGGAAAAATCAGAAACAAGAACCGAGTAGAAAATTAGCAAGTACAAGCAACAAATATATAATGAATGCAGATTTTGTTATTGTTCAATCATTTTCCAGTCATGTCCAATTTTTTTATGACCTTATTTAGGAATTTCTTGGAAAAGATGGAGTAGTTTGCCATTTCCTTCTCCAGCTCATTTTACAGATGAGAAAAATTAAGGCAAATCGGCCTTTTAAGTGACTTGTCCAGAATCACTGCTAGTAGGTGTCTGAAGCCAGATTTGAACTCAAGAATATGATAGCATGTTCTATCAAGATGGGGTGTTAATGGAAAAAAAAAATTGGGACAAAATTTTGAGATGATAGCAAGGTCAAGTAGAGTTTAACGCCAAATATTTAAGGAAGTCATTGGTCAATGAGAACAAATCTTTAAACTGAGATTTATAGAAAATTTTAAACTGAAACCACAGGAAGTATAATGGAAAGAGAACTTGAATGAGAGGCAAAAGAGCTGGGATCTAGCTCTGGCTCTGTCACTTGCTTCCACTACATAACTCAAAATAAGCCACTTCCCCTCTAAATCTCAGTTTCCTCATTTATAAAATGAGTGGGTTAAACCATGCTACACAAGGTACTCTCCAACTGTACAAGGTGGCTAATTTTTATGCTTCCCTCCAGTTCTTATAACTTACAAGTTTACTTCAATACTTCAAGGTTCTACAATTTAAATCAGTAGTGATGTTCCCTCCACTAATATAAATCATAACCTTTCTGTACCTCCTCTGTGTGAACTACTGTGCCAAAGAATTCATCACTTTGCAGCCAATCTGAGGATGATCCCCTCCAAATTTATCTAGGCCAGGCCTTGAACAGACATAAAAGCCTGTCATCAGGCTCCTATCCAAAGCCTTTCCAAAATGGTATGTCCTCTAAGAGATTGTATTCCACTGTCAAAGCCCTGGAGGGCCATGGTCACAATCATAACATAGTAAATTTTTTTTTAAATTCAATATACAGAAAGAAGTTGAAAATTAGGGAAAGAGATAATCTAAGGGTCAGACTACCCAAGAAGACAGGAAGGCAAAGGACCACAGGAACAAGCAGAGAACTTGCCATTGACAAAAAAGGTCATCTCATTCTTCGAAACTAGAGCAAAAGAAGAGAGGAAACTTGGGACAGATGGCTTCAATTTTTTCAGTAAACCATAAAAGAAAGTTCTCTGATGAAAGGGAGGGGATATGGCAGTGTAGATGGCTTAAGAAAAGATGATAGGAAATAGCCACTGTGGGAAATGTGACAGAGAGTAAATCAAGAAGAGTAAAAGATTGCAGTATAGAAGCTAGAGCACAGTTGAGACCGCAAAACATAAATATGTAATAGACCCAATCTATTATAGTTGTGATTTCCTCTAGCTGCACTGAATGAGAAAAAAGAAAGCAGGATGGCAACTTGGGATCTAGAAAGGAATGAAGAATAGAATACAATAGAAAATGCACTGATTCTGAAGTCATAAGCTCTGGGTTCAAATCTCATTGCTGCCACTATCTAATCTTGGCTTTTTTTTCTGTAAAATGAGGTTAGAGACCAGATGGCCTATGAAGTTCCTTCCAAATTTATCACTCATTCAATTAGACAACATTTATTAAGTGTCTCCTATGTGCTAGGCACTGTGCTAAGTGCTAGGGAAACAAAAACAGGCAAAATATAGTCCCTGTCTTCAAGGAACTCATAAGAGCTGGGACCTGTGATTCCATATTAATAGGGCAAGGGACTCAAGGGTCCAGGATAAAATTAGACTGCTTAACTAAGGGGCTGAGATATGTAGTCTTTTAGAAATGGATACACCCTACAGACTGATAACTTTTCATTTGGTATACTAAGGAACAACAGTCTTGAGCAAATAAACACAACAAAAAACAGTTACCAAATCCTGAATTTAAAGGAGCTCAGCTGGCTGCAGCAAGGCAACAACAGCATGCATCTTTTTGCCACTAGAGTCAAAAAATGTCAATTCCAGATTTCAGAAAAGCTATGAAACAGATTGCTAATAATTAGTAAACAGGTATCCACTTTTCCCTGGGAGTTAGCAATCGCCTGTGGTCCCAATATGAAACTAAAGCCATTATGGACATAAAACAGAAGACAGTTATGCAAGACTGTCTACTAGCTACCTCATAAAATCCCAAATTTAACAGCTGTTAAATTTTGTCTTACCTTGCAAAAATGTTTTATCCTGTATACACTGAATACTTTTAAAAAATCTTAAGTTTTCTTTTTCCATTAGAATTTATAACTTTCAGTCTTAGCTAATTATCTTCACCAAAATTGTTTTTGACTGAAAATACTAAGCAATTATTAGCATTATGGTCCTAAGCATGAAGAGTTCAAAAACACATAAGAATATATATACCAGTTCAGTAAATCTAATTACACAAACCAAGTGAAAGTATATAATTAATTGAATTAGGATGTAGAGATTTATGTGCACATACACATCTATACATACAAATATACATATATTTTTCCAGTACACATAAAGAATACTATATCTTCCAAGGACAATTTAACTATGAATATTTATATAATGCTGTCATATTCATTTATAAGTAGCCCCATTAATCTTCAAAAATACCCTGAAGGAATTTTTAACATTTGTCCATTCAAAATACAAGTTCTAATTATTTATATTTACTTTCTCAGAAAATTCATAATATTAAGGTAATATTCTAAAAGCAATATATTGAGATGAAAATATATCATGAAAGGATATTTTAATTCCTATAAAAGATATGGCCTTTAAATTAAGTCTTTTAAACTCAAAAATTGTATATATTTACTGATACACCTATTCCCACATTTATCAAACTCAATTTAGTTGCCTAAACTTTATACAAAGTAAATGCAACTATGATCTGAGAAGAAGTTACTCACAGAGCTGGCACCCAGTCAGAAAGAAGACTTTTGTCTTATTTATACTGACAATGGGCACAAATTAAATTTCAAGGTTTACCATGCACCTCAAATTTGAGTTTTTGTGTGGATAATCTAAAACTAAATCAAATCTAAGGAACTCTTTCCCCTAAAATATATATATTAACACAACACAAGAATTTTCTATTGTTTGCTTCAATAGATTTTGTTTAACTTGTATAACTTGTTACATAACAGAACAGTGACAAAAATTTAAAAGGAAAAAATGTGTAAATATATTTCATTCCAAAAACAGTAATTACTTAAGGGAATTCTTGCTGATTTACTTTAGTGCACATAGGCACAACAGTTATCTGTATTTCAAAGTTCACTTGGTCACAAGAATAATTTAATAGTTATAAGATTTAATTCTAATTGCATTGTAACAAGTGTTAAAATTTCTAAACAAAACTAATTTTACTTTACTGTACACAGTAAAGATAAATGTCCACTTTCCCAAATCTGTGCCTAACATTTGCTGAATTCCTTGATCATTTAATAATTTAAGTTGTAAAATATGCATTAAGTAAATCAGGTTAAAAAAACAAAAACTGGGCAGCTAGGAGGTGTAGTGGATAGAGGACTGGCCCTGGAGTCAGGTGCTGAGTTTGATCTGAGTTCAAAACCCATCTCAGACACATAATAATTACCTAGCTGTGTGACCTGGGGCAAGTCACTTAACCCCACTGTCTTGCAAAAACTATAAATAAACAAACAAATAAATAAATGAATAAACAAAAATTACTTAATCATCTTTATTTTATTAAAAAAAATTTAATGGCTATAGAATGTGCATCACCAAGATCAAAAATAAACTATATTAAATAGAAATAGTACATTATATTACATAGAAATAAAGACAAAAAGTTAACTTCAGAGACCAATACTAAATTTTACCAGAACAAGTAAAAGAGAAAAATAGAACTGTGGGAAACTGAAACATTCTTAGGTTAAAATCTGATATTCAATATATTTTTAAAAGCTCATCATATAAACAAGAGGAAGTTCAAAGAATTTTAAATAAAAATTTCTTTTTGACAATACAGTGTTCTTTTTATAGCAAGAAAACTTGTTAAAAATTTATACAGGATATTCTTTTAAGACTTTTAAAATTATGGTAATTTTTCTATTATTGTTTTTTCAAAACAGCATAAATTAAAATATGACAATGAGCCATAAAAGCACGTTGAAAAAATGCTTCTTCAAACACACAGTAAATGTAGTGGGTTAATAAAATGTGTAATTGTAGTTGAAATCACAAATTTGCATGTTTAGCATACACTGGCTAGTTCTGAAACCCTAGCTGGTTCCTCCTAAGGAATAAAACAGTATTTTTTTTTTTTGGCACTAGAATTTTATAAAACATGAGACAATTTGATCAAAGCAACTTCACTTTCTAGATTCCTGGAGTTCAAAATTTTATGAATTTCTCCAATTTTTTTTTAGGTTGTTTACAAGGCCAACGGGGTTAAGTGCCTTGCCCAAGGCCACACAGCTAGATAATTATTAAGTGTCTGAGACTGGATTTGAACCCAGGTACTCCTGACTCCAGGGCAGGTGATTTATCCACTAAGCCACCCCCTCCACCTAGCCGCCCCAGAATTTCTCCAAATTTTTAGACTGTTGGGGAGAGGGGTTTTCATTCAACAGGCTGTGGGAAATTAATCAAGAATTTTTAAAATGCATATAGTCTTTTGGTCATATTTAATGAAAAATCTAATTAGACTGACTTCTCAAATATCACTGGACTGACCATTTTGTTTTCAAAAGGGGAGGGCGGAGAATTTTGTTTTTTTGGTTTTTGCAAGGCAAATGGCTTTAAAGTGACTTGCCCAAAGCCACACAGCTAGGCAATTATTAAGTGTCTGAGGCTGGATTTGAACCCAGGTACTCCTGACCAGTGCTCTACCCACCTATGCCACCTAGCCACCCCGAGAATTTTAAATATATTTAAAAAAACAGTATCAAGTTTTTAAAATCCCTCCAGTAACTGTAGATATACAAAAAGCTTTACTGCTCAAAAAAATCCACTGCTTAAGTCTATATACACACACACACACACACACACACACACACACACACACACAAACAGGCATAGTAACTGTGGCACTCTTTCTCATGAGTTTTCTATTTCACATTCTTTTTTCAAAGAAATTTCACTAAGGGTAAGGGAAAGGCTGAATAAGCACCTTCTCTTCCCTATCCAGCATCCTCAATTTATTTTTAATTGTTAAAAATAATCTCAGAAGACTTGTTTCAACTATCGCAAATGCTGCATATTTCTGTGCTAACATTTCTGATGGATCCATCAAAGCCAAAGGAAAACAAAATCAAGTTACCCTCTTTTTAATGTTAAGTCAGGAAGCAGCTAACTGTGGGGATAGGCAAGTATTCCTAGGCTGATTGTTAATATCAGGTCTTCGATAGTCTCTTCCCAACAATTCCAAGGGGCACGGAAGTAGGAACATTTTCATTTTAAAAGAAAACAGGGAGCAGCTAAACCAAATATTTTCCACCCAAGGGACAACAGTCTTCTCTCGGGGTGGCTATTATAAAACATTCCGTCTCCTGACAAAGGGAAAATTTCACTTATCAGTTCGAGCTGCTATTCTGAGAGGATTATCAGTCATAGATTTAATCAAGTTGTGTAGGGGAGATGTGGTGCTCCAGGAAATGGAGCTTTTGAAGTTCTCCGCCAGCTCCTCAGTTAGGGGAGGGAGGGCAGCGGCCGGGCCGGCGCGGTGCCCAGGTGTCACCGGGGCTCCCCGCCGCCCGGCCCGCACCCAGCCCCCATTGTTCCGGGCGGGCGCTCCGGGCTTCTCCGCGGGCTCCGGACCCGGGGGGCCGCCGCGTGCCGCCGGCACCCGCGCCCCGCTTCCGCCAGATGCCCCCCCGCGGCAGCGGCGGCCTCTCCGGGGGGATGGCCGCCAGCCGGGGGGCCCCGGGCCGCCCGCGCGGCCCACTCACCCGTCCTTCCTCTTCGCCTTGTAGACGTGCCCGTAAGTGCCTCGGCCAACTTTGCAGCCCTCGTATTCAAACAGGTCCTCGACCCGCTCCCGCTCGCTGCTGAGCTTCACTTTGAAGTCATAGTCCATTGTCACGGGCTCCGGGCGGGCGGGCGGCGGCTCCGGGGCCGGGGTCGGGCAGGGGCAGCCGCGGCCCCCGGGATCCCGCCCGCTTCACGCCCGCCGGCGGCTGCAGGAAGAGGAGGAGGAGGCCCCGCGCCGGAGCCGGGGACATCCAGCGGGCGGGAGCCGGGGCCGGGCGGGCAGCGGCGGGCGGGCCGGGCCGGGCCGGCCGGGGCCGCGCGCGGTCCGAGTCCCGGCTGGCCGGGGCGGCGGCGGCGGCGGCCTCTGTCCGCGCCCGCTCCTTCCTCCTCCTCCTCCTCCTCCTCTCCCGCACACACTCACTCACTCACTCACTCACACACACTCACCCACTCACGCGCGCAGGCACACTCGGCCGGGAGGCGGCGGCGCCAGCACAACAGCCGGTATCTACACACGCACACATACACACACACACGCACACACACACACACACGCACACACACGCGCGCGCACACACGCACACACACACACACACACACACACACGCACACACACACACAGACACAAACACACGGGGGGGAGAGAGAGGGCGAGCGAGACCGGAGGGGAGGGGGAAGCGCCGAACGCGGCCGCGGCTGTCGCAAAGAAACGTCGCAAACGCTCGGCTCCCCTCCTCCCCTCCCCCGCCCCCGCCCCGACCGCTCGGGGTCTCGGAGCTCGCGGCCCCTCGCGGCCACACCCGGGTCTCTCGCAGAGCCGGGCCGCGGGGTGAGAAGAGGAGGCAGCCGGCAAACCCGAGCCGCTGCCGGGCCGACCACGTGGACTAGTCCGAGGCTCGGGGACTACGACTCCCAGAAAGCAGCGGGCTCCCGTCTCGGCGGCGACCCCCACCCCCTCCCGTGACTCCTCCTCTGGTGCATGCTGGGATTTGTAGTCACCGCCCGGCTCATGCGCCCGTCTGCAGCTGGAAGAGGAACCTGGGAAGGAGGGGAGCGATGGACGTTTCTTCAGCTCCGCAGGCACACGGGCTGCCTGCGAGGACCCACCGAGGAAGCGAGCGCCACAAGCCCACTTTGCGGTTGATGAAACCGGGGCCAGCCGGGGTTAACGGACTTGTCCAGAGTCACACAGCGAATGAGTCCCTGCGGCTGGACTGGGATCCGGGTCCTCCTGCCTCCAGGCCAAGGGCTTCCTCGGCTCAACCAGCCCGCGGCCCCTGGGGTCTTTAGAGATCTCCTAGTTCCACCGTCTTATTTCACAAATAAAACTAGTCCTTTGGCCCAGGGTCTTGCCCTCACCTCGCCGCAGTCAAACCCTGTCCCGGCTGCTCCCTAGTTATGGGACCCTGGGTAGGTCACTCTGTCTCTGTGCCTCAGTTTTCTTGTAAAAGGTGGAGACTGGATCCAGAGGCCTCAGTGTTTTGAATCAAAATATAATAAAAGCTCTTAGTCTATTATTATGGTTATAGCTTACCAAGCTATCACAGTTATTATAGTTTTACCCATATCATAGTTGACCGAGAACATTCCTAAAAACCAGCCTAGCAAGGTTGATGGTGCCAATATTATTTGCCTTTTTTGCAGTTTAAAATAAATATGAAACTCCAGCACCTTGATAATGCCATCATAATAATAATAATAATAATAATAATAATAATGTGATGCGACCCTGTCTTCATAAAGTCTATGACACTAAAGCATAATATCCCGTAGCTTCCAACATGTTTCTCCTTTCTTAGAAGACCATCACATGGGAAGTTCAGGGCCAATAAAACCTCTTCTCAGGGATGAATTTTCAACCATGGCAACCTGAGAATCAAAAAAAAAAAAAAAAAAAAGACAAGCGTCCTCAGTCCTGTGCTGCCCTCTTCTGCTTCTGCTGTGAGGGTGACAAGAGTTGTGGGGAAAAGAACAAATATTTCTAAGAATCACACAACTATAAACATTATTTTAAACTATTAGGACTCTGAATGTTAGATCCTTTTCCAGTGGTCAGTTATTAAAGGAGTTGAATCATAGTAATTTTGACTTTTTGCTATTTATGGAAGCAGAAGACAGAGGAAGTTGTAACTAAGTGGAAGGAGGGATCATAGATGCTCCATGGAAAGTCACTTAAAGGAACTAGTCTAGTTGGCTTTCTTCTGTATCTAAAGTCAACAAGAAATCTCTTAAAAAATTGATTATCTCATATGACAGCTCAAGATAAATTTATGTGAAAATACTACCCTGAAAATTATTGAAGTTTATATATCAATATTGTTGCAGAGTATTGAGAAGTAAAGAAAATTTGGAAAATCCAAAAGGACCTTCCAAATTAAATCTTCATTTACTTTGATACACCATGACATCAACACAAACATGAGCATGGATAACTATGCAAGGACCAATTAAATATATTTCAA
Organism: Macrotis lagotis; assembly: GCF_037893015.1. Lineage (NCBI taxonomy): Eukaryota > Metazoa > Chordata > Mammalia > Peramelemorphia > Peramelidae > Macrotis > Macrotis lagotis. The sequence continues at coordinate 734,310,262 of NC_133658.1, forward strand.
GAGTAAGAACTGGTATAGAAAAAAAAATATGCTATATAGAAGTGCCAATCTATTCATCATAAATACTTTCTTAGAGAAAAGATTTGGAAAGCACTGGACATGGTGAGTACCAGATTACATCACCAAAATCTTTAAATGATTCTATTTTAACCTAAAAAAACCCAACTTATAACTGATATGGGATCCACGCCTAGATCAGTTCTCTGAGTGGGTCAACAATACCTTCTTAGAGAAAAATATTAAAATGAATATAAAAGTAAATGAAAGCATAAAAATTAGAAAAGGACTTTAATTTTAAAAGTTGGCTTCAACTTGACTTATTTAAATAAACTTATACAAATAAAGGTAGATAATAGATATAGGAAAAGGCATACAATGATCAAAGCACACCAAAGCACAACTGACCTAAGTCAATTGTCATCATGAGGAAACCAAAAGAGCTAGCTACTATGAATTAAAGGTTGGGGTGTCATATTTGAAAACATTGTGAATTGTGGATTTTCAACTTGAGATAGAGATGGGACAGACAGAAGGTTAAATACTATTGAGGAGCCCCAAATTTGAGACATAAGATGTCATAAACTGAATGTAGAAGGAATCAGAAGAAGATTGAGAACAAAAAACAGAAGATAGGAGAAGATGAGAAAAGAGCTACTTAGAGCAGAGGCAGGAGAAAGCCACTTTTCTGGGAACCATGCTGATTAAATACAAAGCCATATTTTACTGAGATCTGATTAGCTGAAGGAGTATACTGTCCTTTGTCACCATCTACAGCTTGAGAGAAGAGAAACTTCTTAAGGGTACCTATATACCTCTACAATCCTTATAAGCAACTAGGTGACACACTGGACATATAGTACCAGGTCTTTAATCTGGAAGATTCATCTTTCTCAGCTCAAATCTAGCTTCACTTCACACTTCCCAGTTCTATGACCCTGGGCAAGTAACTTAATCCGGTTTGCCTCTATTTCCTCATCTGTAAAATCAACAGCAAGCCACTTAAGTAATTTGTCAAGAAAACCCCCAATGGGATCACAGAGTGTCAGACATGACTGAAAAATGACTGAAAAACAAAGATCCAAGAAATAAAGAAAGAGAAGAGGGAAAGCAGTCTTTATATCTGTTTTGCTGGGAGTTATGCATCCTGGAGAAGAGACTTGGAGCTGGTTGAAAAAAAAAAAAGCAAAATTCTCATTCATGAAGAGCTAGCAGGGCTGGTTTTGCTTTTCAAAAACCTAGCCAAGGAAGCAGATCTGGAAAGTTGAAAATTCCAGGTATAGGATTGCTATTAGACTTTTTTAAAAGTATAAAGCTAATCAGATCTCAGCAAAATATGGTTTTGTATTTAATCAGTATGATTCCCAGAAAAGTGGCTTTCTCCTGTCTCAGATCTAAGCAACTATTTTCTCAGTTTCTCTTATCTTCTGTTTTTTGTTCTCCACCTTCTGTTTCCTTCTACATTCAGCTTATGTCTCAAATTTGGGCCTCTTCAATAGAATCTAACCTTTTATCTATCCCATCTCTGTCTTAGGTTGAATTCATTCAATTCACAATTCAAAATTTTTTCATATATGACACAATCAGACAATATATTTTTTTGTATATTTGTTCCCCTTCTATTTGAACCCCTCCTATTTGAACTCAAATCCTCCTGACTCCAGGGCCAGTTTTCTGTGCCACCTTAGCTGCTCCCTGAAACTGATATATTTTTGTTAAAAGAACATATCATTCTCTCAGCATCCTGCTAAGGGTGGCCATGTGCTAAAAGAACTTGACTCTACTTTGGTGACCTAAGAGTATCAGATGAAGCAGTTTTTCTGCTTTTGAGGACCTAGAGAGGAACAGATAGTAAAGAAGTAGTTGGATCAATAAGTGAAATACTTCTCCCTAAAGACTTTCCCTATTGACTCTTCCCTAAGGACATTAAGGCCTACTGTCTATTGTTTTTAAGTTACCCCAGGTATGTGTGTGTGTGTGTGTGTGTGTGTGTGTGTGTGTGTGTGTGTGTGTGTATATATATATATATATATATATATATATATATATATATGTATGTATGTATGTATATATGTTTCCTTATTCACGGGCCTCTCTGTGAGACATCTATAACTGTGTTCCTACTTTCCCCCAAAGCTGTTAGTTATCTTGATAGGAGAGTATGAATCAAGTTAATGGGTAAGTACTTTTCCATCCTAGTAAGTTAATGTGATGATTATTCTTGCTTTGTGCCGATATGCAATTAGGCTAATTCTTTCCCTAATATCAAAAGAAAGATTAAATTGATTTAGTGGATTTAGGCTTAAGCCAAGAAGCTACTGACAAATCTTCCTTGTGGCCTCCATCCTTGTTAAATGGCTCCATGATCAAAGGACATAAAATGCCAGCCGGCAGTTAGAAGAGTTAGACCCTTCAAGCTTAGTAGAAGTATCATGGCCACTTGAATCTCCAAACCTGCCTTTATTAACAGATAGGTTTTCATTTGAGGTGAAGGGAGCCCTATTTTAACCATATTAAATAATATCATATCTTCATCAAATATCCTTTCTATGCTATGGTTAAATCCCCTCTTGTCAACATTGAATGACTGATAGAAATATTGGAGTATGGGGAAAAATAAAACTAAGAGATATTATATGACTTGCTCATTGTTTCATAGCTTGTAAGTGATAGAGCAGGAATTGGAACCAATGTCTCCAAAACTCCAAGTCCGTTGAACTTTTCATTGTAGTATGCTGTCTCTTCTGTAGAATAAAATAACAAGTTTTTTTCCCTTCTGACAAGATGATTTTTATCAATGTTTGGAATTCTCAGTATAGAAATTCTTGGACCAAAGCACTTCTAGAAATTATAATCAAAATTTCCTGGAAAATTCAAAAGTTAAGTGACTTGTTCATGTTCACATGAGCAGAGCTAGCATTGAAACCAAAGTCTTCCTGATTGTAACATCAGCTCTATAGTTACCCTGCCATCCTACCTCTTGTCTAAATCAATACTTCTCCCAAATAGCTAGTTCCTGGAGGTAGTGATTGTCAGGATGAGGGAAAAGGTAAGTGAGAATTCATTGCATTTCCTTTTTTCTCCCCTCTCTGAAGTCCTATGTTAAACTTAATATTCAAAAAAATTATATTGTAGAATATTAACTAAATGGTCTAAGGTGTAGTGGGAAGTTGTCTGATCTTTAGAAAGTCAAAAGAGCATAAGACAACCTTTGAATGATGTTTGATTAGCCATAAATGATCTTCCAAAGGAAAAAATTCCATAACCAGATGGATTCAAAAGTGAATTCTATCAAACATGCAAAGAAAAATTGATTCAAATATTACATGAATTATATGCAAAAAATAGCAAAAGAAAAAATTCTACCAAATTCCTTCTATGACTCAGTTGTGGTCTTTATACATAAACTAAGGAAAAATAGACAAATGCCCATAATAAACAGATGCAAAAGCCTTACAATATTAGAAAAGAGACTAAACATATTACATATATAATGACCAGGCAGAATATATGCCAAGAATTATAGAATTGGTATAGTAATAGGAAAACTCAAATGACCACATTTAATAATTGTCAATCGATAAAATATAGTCATTTCTGTTTTTTAATAGAAAACAAGGGAATAAAAATAAATCTTTAAAAAATTATTATATAGAATGTATCCAAAACCAAGAAATAACATTTTAATAGACAAGCTAGATTCCTTCTCAGTAAATTCAGGGGTGAAATATGTATATCCATTGTCACAAATTCTATTTGACATAGTACTAGCATAATCTATAGCTCCTAGCATCCATTTATGTAAGATTTTATTTGGTTAAGATCTGGTTGAGCTAGATTATTTAATGTTCCATACCAGCATGAGAAGACAGTTGTCAAGAGATTGAGAGAAAAGAAATCCTTTGAGCTTCCAGCTTCAAGAAATATGTATGTTCAATTAAAACATTTCTAAATTGGATATATTAATAAAAATTGTCTCACTCTGCACACAATCCTTCACCTCTATCAGGAACTAGGTTGCATGTTTCATCTTTAGTTCTCTGGAGATTGTTCTGATTTGTTTCACTTCACTTTGCATCAGTTCTTACAAGTTTTTACCAGATCTCTCTGAAACTTTGTTTCATAATTTCTCACAGCATAATAATTGATTATATTTCCATATCATAACTTGTTCAGTGATTCCTCAATTTATGGAACCCTTCAGTTTCTAATTCTTTGAATATTTTGTAAATTTTAAATATACACACATAATATCTATGTACATATATATATATAGGCATATATGTATAAATATATTATTTATTTTATAAGGAAGCAAAATTGGATCCTCTTGACCCAAGAGGAAATTCTAGAATCAATGGTTAGAGGGAGGCAGATTTTAGATTTGTAAATGGGAAAACATCTTAAGAGAACTTTTTCTTTGGTCTGAATCTTTGAATTTTGATTATAGTGTTCCTGGGAGTTTTCAGTTTGAGATTCTTTCAGGAATTGACCAATGGCTTCTATTTCTACTTTGCCCTCTGGATGTTAAAAAAAAATAGGCAATTGTGGGTTGGATTTTTCCCCCAATATCTCTTTAAATAGGATTTGTAGGCTCTTCTTTGACTCCTAGCATTCAGATAGTTTAAAGATTCTTAATTTTTTCCCTTAATCTGTTTTCTAAGTAAACTGTTTTTGCTATGAGAAACCTTATATTCTCTTCTACTATTTTCAGTTGTTTGACTTTGTTTTGATATTTCTTGTTGTCTCACAGAATCAATGACTTCCATTTGTTCCTTTCTAATTTCCTGAGGAAGGTTTTATACCACTTGTGTCAAACTGTTCATTCCCTCCAAGTCTTTCCTCCATAATTTTCCATGTTTTTCCTCAAAATCTCATTTCATTTATAAAAATATTTTTATCTTTGTTTTATATCTTATAGGAATTCCAAATGAATTTGTATCCCAGCTGTATTTTTCTTTCAATCTAAACTTATAGATGTTTCAGAATCATTCTCTTCTTCTGGCTTTCTGCTTTGGACATCCCTGTCTCTATACTAACTTTTTATGGTAAGACTCTTTTTTTTTTCTTTTTTTGTCCATTCTTCCAGTCAACTTTCTGACTTCAGACTTGATGTTAAGGCTGTATCTAGTGCACTTCTCGAGGTCTAGACTGGTCGAGGTCTAGACTGGTCTTATTGCTGCTTTCTTGGGGGGTGGGGATTGAGAGATATGTTATTCCAGGATCTCCAAGACAGACTGCATATATTTAGACTTTCAGTGCTTCCCAATGTGGTCTCATCTATAAGGGCTCTGATTATTGCACTCATAGTCTACATATAAATCTGTTTTAAGATTTAAGAGAATAAAACTCAAAAGATGTAGATTAATTTTAAAATCTCTGCCAATTTTATAGGGAAAATTTCTTGAGTTATTATCTTTTAATTAAAAGCTGTCACTGAGTGCCAGAAGGCACTTTAAACCATTGAAAGATTGGAGGCTGAGGCTTAAACTGAAACTGGAAGTATTTGGCAATTGAAGAATGAGGAAAGCAGTAGGCTGCCCAAAAGGTAACTCTATAGAAACTATGTATAGAGAAGTGGTAACTTCTATCAGCTATGATTCCTGATTGGGTAGAAGGAGACTCAGCCTTACAAGACAAGAGCTTCAATTCCAGATATTACTCTTCAGTATTTACTAAAGTTGAAGGGAAGTAAAGATTCTCAGAAACTTGTGCTGTCCTTTTCTGCCATGTCTGATTTGAGAGGGGAAAAAGAAAGGTAAAGACTAGTTTTGATGTTGCTTTCCTTTATAAAAAGAGCTCACATTTATAAGGGATAAATGAATAATTTTGATTATATAAAATTGTAAAAGTTTTTGCACAAACAAAATTATTGCAGCTGCAATTAGGAAAAAAAGCAGCAATTGGGGGGAATCTCTACAGCAAGTTTCCCTGGTAAAGGGTTTATTTCTCAAATGTTCAGGGAACTAAAATTATAAACCAAATTTATTAGAGTAAGAGTCATTTTCCAGTTTCATAAATTGTCAAGGGATATGAACAAGTGGTTTTTAGAGGAAGAAATCAAAGCTCTCAAAAATAAAAATGCTCTAAATCACCATTGATTCAATAAATGCAAATTAAAACAATTCTGAGTAAAATTAAAACTCCCATCAGATTAGTTAAGTTATAGAAAAGGAAAATGACAAATCCAAGAAGGAATATAATACACAGCTACGCTAATGCATTGTTGGCAGAGCTATGAACTAGTCCAACCATTCTGAAAGGCAATTTAGCACCCCCAAAACTATTAAACTGTGCATATCATTTGACTTAAGATCTCTTCTAGGTCTGTATGCCAAAGAGACCAGAATAAGCAAAGATGTTTATAGCAGGTTTTGGTGTCAAGAAATTGGAAACTGATGCCAATTGATTGAGGAAATGTGAAACAAACTGATGACTGAAACATATAAATGTGATGGAATATTATTGTGCTATTAAAAAAAGTTTGAAGGGGATGGTTTCAGAAAAACTTTGGAATGTTTATATGACCTGATGCAAAGTAAAGTGAGAAGAGCGAGGAGAATAATTCATAATAAATCCTAATTCATAATAAAATTGCATTCATTGAATTGCAATATTGTAAAGACAATCAACTTAAAAGACTTAGTAACTCTGATCAGCATATTTTGTTGTTCAGTTGTTTTTAGTTGTGTCTGACTCTTCTTGATCCTATTTGAAGTCTTCTTAGAAAAAAAAGACAAAGATAGTGGAGTGGTTTGCTATTTCCTTCTCTAAGTCATTTGGAAACCAAAAGTCAAATAGGGCTAAGTGACTTTAGACATTTAAAATAAGTCTTCTTGACTTCAGGCCTAGCCCTCTTATCTATTGAGCCACTAGCTGAAGAGATCAACACTTTGACCCACTGTAATTCCAAAAAACTTAGATCAAAAATGCTATCCACATCCTGGGTGGGGTGGGGGGAAGAAAGAGAGAGAGTGAGAGAGAGAGAGAGAGAGAGAGAGAGAGAGAGAGAGAGAGAGAGAGATTAAGGATATTTTTTCTTTTTTTAACACAGCTAATATGGATAAGCATATTTACATGACTTCATGTTGGTAATAAGTTTGTATTTCTTGCCTTCTAGATGGGTGAGGGAGAGGTAGGGGAAAAGAATTTGAATCCAAAAATAAAATAGAGTGAAAAGGGGGGAAAAAATTAAGATCTGGCTAGGTTGATTTGTTCTACCAAGAGACTCAATCTGAGTTGTTTTTTGGTAAGATATGTCCTGATTAGGTAATATAACAAGGTGATAAACCATTAACATTTGGGCTGATTTGTTATGCTCAGAAATAGCCAGACTGATAAATTTTTCTTTGGTAGAGGGAACTTTACCTAGAAGGTAATTCCATAGTGTTACACTTTTATAAAAACCTTTTAAGGGTAAATTTAAAGAGCTTTTAAATGCTATAGTGGTTTGAAAGTGAATAGGATTTGCCTAACTGGAGAGTGGGAAGGACCAGCAGACAAATAGCAGAGAAGCAGGTGTGCCTGAATGAATCCATTACATTAAACCTCGCAGTTCAGTGTGGTAAGTTCATGCAAGCAAATGACTGTTCCTCTTTCATATGTTTCTCTGTCAAGTTTCTGTATGTACCCACTCTTTGCCATAGTTACTGAGCATACTGATGGAAGAGTATGACCAAAAATTATGGGTAGTTTGTAATATATGTTATTATTCATGCACAAACTTTAATATGAATGCCTATGATGTTATTATCTTTGGTCTTATTACTAAGTGGTTATATTTAATATCTAACTGTAATTATGTTGACTTTTGTGTAAAAAGAAGCATAATTGTGGATTTAAGAGGTAAAATGGTGAGTAATGTGAGTTTATTCCCCAAAAACAATGATGTTCTGCTAGGATAAGAGCAAACAATCCAAGCCAGCAAGAGCAGAGACCAATGAGAGTTGTGAAGAAGTACAGAGTAGGGATGGGGACACACCCATATCCATTATACTTCTTCATTGGTGTCATTATTCTCCTGTTTTATGGCTAGACACCATGGTGTCATTATTCTCCTGTTTTATGGCTAGACACCATGGAATTATCTTTGAGTCCACCATCTTTCTTGATTACCAATATAGAGTAAATAGACCTCAAGTTTCATTATCTATAAAATTAAGGGAGTTGAATTAGATGATCTTTTAAGTTTCATCCCAGGTCTATCTATCCATGAATCCATCATCTCTTCATTTACAGTCCCTCTTATCTGTCTCCCTCTTTCTTTACTCACTGTTTTTAACCTAATTTAATACCTTTGCATTTATACTTGGACTACTGCAATAATCTCCCAACTAGTATATTTTAAAGTAACAGTCATTTTCTACCTTCCACTGAACTCTACTTGTTAGAAAGAAAAGTTTCTTTTGGCAGGGCCTGTTATTTCTTAGGTCCAAGGAGCCCCTAGTGAGGAAATGCCAGCTACTGATGCATGATGGCACTTGCTCTGCAGTTTATGATCTTAGAAAGCTGCCTGGGGCACTGAAAGGTTAAATTATTTGTCCAGAATCATACAATATGTGTCAGAGGCAACACTTAAACCCAGATTTTCCTAGCTTCTTCCAACAACAACAAAAATAAAAAGAAGAAAGATTTTTAAAAAAGCAAAAGAAAGTAAGTCCATTTCAAAACAAGGAATATTCCATGTTCATTTCGAACTTCTTTAATGATTGGAGACAAAGATGTTTTATTATTTGATAATTGAAACTAAGATTAATCATTGCAATTAATTTTAATTTAGCTGCTTCCTAGAGTTATTTTTATTTACTTTATTGTATTTATTGTTCATGTACTTCTCTTGGTTTTTCTTTCTTTTCTTTATAAAAATTTATATAAATCTTCCTGGGTTTATGGTAGTTCCTCAAATTCATTATTTTATATATCACAATAGTATTTCATCACTTTCACATACATTTCAAAATTACCATATACCTAGTTTATTTCCAATAATGTACTTCCATAAAAAGAATTGCTATGATGTCCATTTTGGTGTATTTATTTTTTATACATTACATACATACATACATACACACACACACACACACACACACACACACACACACACACACATATATATATATATATATATATATATATATATATATATATATAGTATGTATATGTACTTTCTTTTTGCCTTTTTCTTCCTTGGATTATATGTCCAGTGGTAGGATTGCTACATCAAAGGATATGAACACTTTAGTGACTTTTCTTGTATAATTTCAAGTTGTTTTCCAGAATTATTAGACTAATTCATAGGTCCACTAACAGAGTATTGTTGTACCTATCTCCGTAAAGTACTCCAACATTGACTTTTGTATATAAAGGTAGCTAAGAGACTAGTGAATAGAGTGCTGAAACCTAGTCTAGAAGATTAATTCTTCCTCAGACACTTAATTGCTGTATAACCCTAGACAAGTCAGATACGTTTTCTCACCTCAGTTTTCCTCATCCGTCAGTCACTCAATAATCATTTTTAAGTGCCTGTTATGTGTCAGGCAATGAAAGGTCAAAGACCATCTCTGTCTTCAAAGAGTTCACAGTCTTACTGAGAAGCCCACATGCAAACAACTCTATACAAACAAACCATACACAGAATAAATAGAAAGTAAACAATATAGGAAGATGCTATAATTAAAGAGATCTTGGGAAAGATATCCTGTAGAAGATGAAATTTTAGTTGGATTTGAAGGAAGCCAGGATGCAAAGAAGAGAGAGCCTTCTAAGTATGGGGAAACAACCAGAGATAATAACCTGAACAGAGATGGAGAGTCATGTTTGAAGAGCAGTAAGAGGACCAATGTCAATGAGTCAAAGAGTATATTGGAAGGGGAGGTCATAAGGTAAAAGATGACTAAAAAGGTTGGGGAAGGGAGGCCTAGGTAATTGAAGATCTTAAACACCAACATGTATTTAAGGTGATAGGTGATCCTCGAATTAATTGAGTAGTTGGATGATATGGTCAGATATATGCATTATGAAAATCCCTTTGGCAGCTGGATGGCCTATGGTGAGGAGAGATTTATGACAGGCAGACCAACTAGTACCTTTTCATATTCCCAAAGAAAGCATGTATCATTTTAACATGCATCAATTACTTTTCCTTATTGATATGTGACTGGTTTAGTTCCTTCCTAGGCTATATGATTTTGGTGATATTTTTTTACATCCTAAGCTCAGGTCATTACTGATTATGTGCTCAGTCTAATTATGTATCAGTTTTGGATTATAAATACAAAATTATAATTTTGTGCAAATTTTAGATTATAATTACAAAATTATAATTTTATACAAGTTTCAAATCTGAATGGTTTAAGGAGTTGGGGAAAAACAAGAGGTAGAAAGGAAATAGATTACAGGGAAAGGGAAAGAATCAGGAGTTAATTCTTTAAATTGTGTTTTTTGAGGTAAGAACTTTGCTAATAACAGTTTAATGACAATAAGAATTTTTCATGGACTGGAAAGTACACATTGCAGAAACCCTTAGTCTGATGATATTCAAAGCCCTCAACAATCTGACCTCAACCTTCCTTTCCAACCTTATCTTCTTTTATTATCCCTATAAGAATCCTCTGAGATCAAGGGAATCTTTATAGACAGCTGAGTTGGAATAAAGATATGTGCCATGGGAGGTGAAGAGATTCATGAACTTGGAGGCCAGAATATATTGAACAACATATGTATTGAAATCTCCAAATAAGGACAGAGGTTGAGGTAGGGAGCAAGACTGTGGAACTCCTTAATAAAGGAAGGAAAAAATGACTTGGGAGAAAGGACTAATAATGAAGCATGCTATGTATCTCTTGACACAAGTGATGAATTCAAGATGCCTAAGAAATTTTCAGACATAACCATTGTGGGAATTTATTTTGCATGACTGTGCATATTTTTTACAACAAGCTTATTTTTCTTTTTTCTCAATGGTAAAGAGAAAGAAAAGAAAATAAGAAAGAGAAAAGCAATTAAAGAAGAGAATTGAAGCATTTTTAATGAATGAGAAAATAGGACAAGAAGAAATACAAAGAAGCAGAACACATTTGAAAGTTTCATGTTGAATTTATTATATATGTATATACATGTTACATATATATGCATGTATATTTAAAGAAAATTATACATGATCAGAGTTTCATGTATAATCCTTTTTCTGTTCTACTGTATATATGGAAATACTCATTTTACTTGTTATTTATTAATAAAATGAGGATCCTATGATATATCCAAACTAGTCTACCCTCTAACTTCTGAACATGATCCATATCTTTCTTTCTCCATTCTGTACTCATCCCATTCATCATGTATATAATAATATACTTAACCTCCCTCCTTTAGTGCCATGTATCAAAATCCTTCTTATCTTTCAAGGCTAAAATAAAACTTTACCTACTCCTCCATCATTGTGGACTTCACTTCCCTCAAGACCTTTATCACTTGGCTGAATTAATCAATCTTGCACTTATATACCATCCCATATTTCACTTATTTCTGTGTTAACATATCTCCAGTAAGATTACAACTCAAGAAAGATAGGGGCCATATCTTAGACTTCTTTGTAAGTCCCACAACACCTACCTTCTGTGCCATAGATACTCAAGAATAATTATAGAAAAAAAACGTGTACTTTAACATTTCAATGAATGTTATTTTATTGATGAATTGCTGATTATCTTATCAATCAACAAATATTTATTAAGTACTTAATAAAGCCAGACACTGGGCTAAGTACTGGGAGTACCAAAGAAAGGTAAACACAGAACTATTTCCTAGGGAGCTCACATTCTAATGGGGGAGACAACATGCAAACATGTAAGTGGAAGGTAACCTAAGAAGGCACTAGCCATAGGGACACTTAGATAGGTCCTGGGGAAGGTAAGATTTGAGCTGATTCTTGAAGTCACAAAGGAAGTCAGTAGCAGACATGAGAAAGGGCAGTATTTCAGGCAAGAGAGACAGAAAATAAGAAGGCACAAGACATCCTGATTCATGTGGTGTTGGGTTTGAATAAGAGTAAGGAGGCAGATGTTATATAATATGGTATGAGGAGGGGCATAAAATGAAAGAAAACTGGGAAAAATAGGAAAGAGTAAAATTGTTAAGGTCATTAAATGGCAAAGAGAATATTTTATATTTGATCATGGAGGCAATAGAGAGCCACTGGAATTTATTGAGTAAAGAGGTGGAGAGGTGACATAGTCAGACACATTTGCCCAAATAAATTACAATTCACTTAAACTTTCTCATTTTATTTGATTCTTGTGCATGTTCTTTCATAGATCCTCTCCACAGAGCAAGTGTTTTACAAAATTCTGGCAACCAAACTTTCTTTAAGGAATTTTTACATTTTATGGGTATCAGTACTGCACTTCATTTTTTTCTTTATCATCCCAAAGATTGGCTGACTTTTTTTTCTTATGCTTTCTAATCATGTCATTTGTTCCTTCCTTCCTCCCTTCCTTCTTTCCTTTTTTCTTTTTCCTTTCCTTCCTTCCTTCTTCCCTGCCTTCTTTCTTTCCTTCCTTATTTCCCTCCCTTCTTCTTTGACTCATTAAACCTCATCCCATTGTGATCCAGCTAAGATTTACTGAAAGCTTTTTAAAATAACATTTGATTTTTCCTTAACTAATTTATTTTTCCAACTACATGCAAAGATGTTAGCAATCAACAAACATTTTTGTAGTTTGAGTTTCACATTTTTCTCCATTCTTCCCTTCCATCCCCCTTCTCCCTAACAGAGAGCAAGCTAATATAGGTTATTATACATATTTAATCATGTTAGACATATTTCCATATAAATCATGTTGTGGAAAAAATCAGAACAAAAAGGAAATAATAACAGAGGGGAAAATATAAAACAAATTAAAAAAATTGAAAATAGTAAGCTTGGACTGCATTCAAACTCCATAGTTCTTTCTCTGGATGTGGATGGTAATTTTCCATCACAAGACGTTTAGAACTGTCTTTGATAATTGTACTACTAAGATGAGTAAATCCATGAAAGCTTATGTTTTGGGTCTAGACTTGTGTCTAGACTTATGTCTAGATTCTCCTCAAAGAGGAACTTTAAGTAGAAGGGGCAGTCAATCTATAATGTAAATCAAGAATTAGATAGGTGTTTATTTCCTATACACATGCACAAAGAAATATGTAATACAAAAGATTATCACAAGGAAAACAAGGAACAGTGATTACTGTTATACTCTTCAAAGACATTGAGCCTAAACACTATCACAAAAACATGAAACATTTGCCATGACTGGTGAATAATGGGAATTTCACCTTTCACTTTCCCTCATCACTGTCCTTCCCTTGAGGTAGAGGTCTTGTGACAAGCCAGGAAGTGGGTTCATCAGCCAGTGGTCATGACTTCATGAATAGAGTAGTTGCAAAATCTCCCTTTGAAGTGTAACAACCTGAACTAGTAAGTGAGAGCAGCCTTTGGTAGATTTTTACTTTAAACATTGTTGTTCAATTGTATCCAACTCTTCATGACCCAATTTGGGACCTTCTCCAGTTCTTTTTAGATGAGGACATTAAAGGAAATAGCATAAAGTGACTTAGTCAGTCACATACCAGCAAGTCTCTAAGATTAGAGAAGATGAGTCTTTCTGATTCTAAACCCAGTCCTAGCCTAAATCCTAAGCCTTATTCACTGTACCACTTAGCTTCCCAGTGTGAACATTTACAACTTGGAAACCAATAAATGCTGATTGTCTTAAAATAGAAAGTGAGGGAGAAAATGTTAATCATGAAAGTTAAACTTAAAATGTCTCTGGGTATATTTTACTCTCTCACATAGGGCCGTTGTCAAATTTAGCCCCCTACCCCCAGCTAACCCCAATTGAGTACCCAGGACCTAGACTATTTAATTCACAAAGCCACCTTCTAATCTGAGCATATTCTCTTTAAGATTGATTAGGATCTAACAAAGAAACACCAAGTAAAAAAAAAGAAAGCTCTTAATTTATGAGCTAAGCCTCCCTTGCTCTAGCTGATAGGCTCCTGGGGTAAAAAAATCACCCCTCTCACAAACTTCATGGAAGTTTCTGAGTTACATGATGCTGGTAGGTAAAGGAAGAAAGAGGCAAGGGTGAGGTTCTTTCTTTTTTAAAGTTCTAATGAGTCAGCAGTTCAACTTGCTTGGTGGTCAGTAAGGGGATCGATTCTTCAAACAGATCTGAGTTAAACCTGGCCATTGGGAAGCAGCCTGGAAGTCCTTCAACCCAAAGTCCCTAGGGCAGCTTTGTGAATGTCCTTTTGCCTTAGGAATGTTGCAGAAAGGATCCTTTTTCAGTTATGCTTGGACTAAATGACCTCTGGAATCCCATATAACTGAAATTGTCATACTATCAATCACTGAGAAGTTCTCATAATGTACCTCTGCCCCCTCATCTGTAAAAGGAATAGCCTGGACCAGATGACTTCTTTCTTTTCTAACTCCCAGTCTCTGATTTTACCATCTTATTTTAAAGGAGCTGTCCTCTGAAAACTCAGGGAACATACCCCCAGAAAAATAAATTGTGAGGTATTAAACCAACTGTAAAAATACAAGGACATCCAGTAATCCTTTTATGAAAGTGGAACAAGTCTCTTGAGTGGATTAGAAAGAGAATAACCCCACTGGTCATGAAATGATATAATATACCTGGATAACCCTTAAAAGTTAATTTCTATGAAGATAAACTGAGCCCAGAATCAAGACTCCTACTGAGACATATAAAAGACCACAGTACTAGAGAAGAAGAACCATAGGTAAAGACAGATGCCAGCAATAATGGAGCAGAGTAGATGAATCGAACACTAGGAATGTTGATGAAATCCTCCACGCTATTGATATCAAAGCTGTAATTTTTATTTCCTTTTTCTCCTTGCACTACTTTATGGAAGGCTACAAGTCAGTCAACCAACATTTTAAGTACTTACTATATGTCTTAAGTGCTGGGAATACAAAGAAAAGCAAAAATATAAAACAAAACAAAAACCCAAGAGTTCCTACTCTACCATCTTTCCTGAGGGGAGTCAGCTAGAAAGATAAGGAATAATAGATTTGTTATAACTTTCTAAAGCAGTAAAAGGAGGTTTATATAAGGACTCTCAAGTAAGCATTGAGTTATTAAGAGGTTGAGGAAGCCAATAGGAGTGACTGAATAAACTTGTTCATCAAACTGGCCCCCACTCATAGACTATAAGAAATTCAAACTCATTAGCCTAGTATTCCACTCACAGCCACCCTTTCCAGTCTTATATCCTATTCTTTCACTAGAGACATTCTGTGCCCCAGCCAAACAGGAATACAGATACTCATTCTTCCTGATATCACCAGCTTTTGTGACCTCATTCATGCTATTTTGTCCACATACAATGGTCTCTTCCTCTCTCCTTACCCTCCTCCCTTTCTCTAGAAATCCTCATTCAAGGTCAGACTCAAACTACTAAGAAGCCCTCCCCAATTCCCCTCAATTAGATGTGATCTCTTCCTTTTCTGAATACCTCAGTCATTTTACAGTTTTATTTCTTAGATTTTGAGAGACAGGATTTTTGACCATTGCCAAGACCATGCCTTGAGGGAAAGAGAATGGCCTCAGGTGGTATCAAGGAAACAGCTGTGTATCAGGCTCAAATTGTCACTCACCTGTTTCTCTTTTTGCCTTTCTTAATGCTGGAGAGAACTCCAGGCATCTCATCAAAGGAATCAGGAATATATATATATTATATACACATAAGGATATACCAGGGCATCCCCCACTGCCTGTACTCTTGGGGTATAGCAGAAGAATGCCAAAACATAGACTAAAAGGAAGACACTTCTATAAATCCCAATCCATAGCACACTTATTCTTCATTGACAGAAATATGAGGTCCAAATTTAGGGAAATATCATATATGTAGCATTGTTTGCTGTGGGTCTGTGAGGCAGTTAAACATGGAGGGGATGCTGTAGCACCTTGCGAAAATTCCCTATGTACACATTCCTTGCTTTCACAAGAATGACTGATGTATATGATTGGCTGTGCTGACATTTCCACAAGATTATTTAGGGGAGCCAGAGAGTAGGAAGAGGGAGTAATGTGCAAGTGTTGATGGATGCAGAGCCAACCTTAATTTGGCAGTGAGGAAGGAGAAAGTGTGAAGATGCTAGTTCAGAAGTGGGAGTCAGTGGATTCATAGTGAGAATAAGTGGAGGAAGTACTTTCTCAGGGAAAGATAGATAAGAGACTAGGGAGGCACATGGTAGCAAATGTCAGGGGCAAAGTGTGAAAAACAAAGAAACACAAAAATGGCCTTCAGTCTCATGCAGTCTCTTTTAGTTTCTGCAGTGAGTGGCAGAAAAAGGAACAGGGAGTGTTAAATTACTAAGTTTTGGAATGATCTATAAACAGTAACCTAAAAGTTCTCAAAACAAGAGATTCTCATCTAGGGAATAAGGCTATGCTCACAAAGGAACTAATCAGATGGGATAGATAGCAGATGGACTAGTGTACATTTGTGACCCTTAATGGTACTATGGGAGCAGTTTTTAAAGCAACTATGCGTTAAGTACTTGGACAAATGCTGTGGACATAAAGTCCAAAACAATCCCCCAAAACAAAGTCAGTCCTTGCCCTCAAGGAACTTGCAATTTAATAGACAAGACAATACACTAAGGGGAAGCCTAAGAAGGAAGAGAGAGGGGAGTACTAGAACAAAGAAAGGAAGCCAGGTGGGAAATGAAGAAATACTGATCTGAGAATCCTCTTTAAATGGAGGCTTTGGGATAAATTCTTTGCTCTACCCTCTCAATCTAGGGGTAAGAGCATTGAGGGTACTCACCAGGCATGTGTGCCGAAGTGGATACAACTGATGATCATCAGTTTCCTGATGATGAGGTTTCTGGGAGTATGACAGAACCCAGTCCCAAGGAGTAGAGACATAATATGTAGGAAATAAAATTAGTAGCAGCAGAAATTCATAGCACTTTATGTCCTGCTATCTTTAGTCCCACAGAAAGACAAATGTTCACTTCTTAATTAATGAGTTATTGCAATATATAATTAGCCCACCAGGTGGCTCTATTCTCAATATACCTGTTCAAAGGTTCCAGTAAGATTTCTTTGAAACATGTTCAGGTTTTTATTTGTATACGCACAAGTTACCCATCTCTTCAATCCTGGAAATTTCATAAGGGGTGAGTGATCAAGGGGGAAAAAATACTGTTCCGATTGAGTTCTTGATTACAACCTTGAAAGTGTTGTAAAATTGCTCACAATTATAAACAGTACAATATAAAACTCTAAAGCTCCCATTTCACTTTTGAAAAATTTCCTAGCTCAGTCTTAGTGTTCTCTGTTTACATCATCTAGGGGCAATCAACTTTCCATAGCCACATGGTTTATTATGCGTAGTAGCCCTACAAAAAAAAAACCAAAATTGTTAAACTCTTGAAATGCTTTACTAAGTTATTTCCCTAAACCTACTTCTATATCTTTGCCCTTCTCAGGGTTTCAGAGGTACTGTTCTAT
The DNA here is from genome assembly GCF_037893015.1 of Macrotis lagotis. NCBI lineage: Eukaryota > Metazoa > Chordata > Mammalia > Peramelemorphia > Peramelidae > Macrotis > Macrotis lagotis. The sequence goes on from NC_133658.1 coordinate 734,327,793, forward strand.
ATTTTACTCCCTATACAGATCATGAGATAAATTAAGGAAAAGGATTGCATATCTAGGATCTCCAAGAGATCAGCTTTTCAAGTAAGATAGAAACAGGGGAAAGGAAAGGAAACAAACTCAAAGCAAGTACAAAAGAAGAAATCTTGAAAATTAGAGGAGAAATAGATAAAGTAAAAACCCAAAGGACTACAGAACTCAAACAACACTAATAACTGGTCCTTTAAAAAGATTAACAAATGGATAAACTTTTAGTGCACATAATTAAAAAGAGGTCATCAAATCAATTGAACAATAATAACAAAAAAGGAACAGGGTAAATGGCAATAAACAGAATAATAAAAAAATAAAAACATAGAATAAATAGAATAATAGAAATAAAAAATCATGAGAATCTACTATAGTCATTTCTTTTCTTAAACTAAATTTTATTTTCCCCCCAGTTAACATGAAAAAACAACTTTCAACATTTACTTTTAAAACCTTGAGTTCCAAATTCTCTCCCTTCCTCCCACACCACTCCCCTCATTGAGAAAGCAAGTTATTAGAAATAGGTTAAAAATGTGTAGTCATGAAAAACATTACTACAACAGTCATGTAATTAAAATAAACTTAACCCCCCCAGAAAAGAGAAACCTCAAAAAATACAGTTAAAAAAGTATGCTTCATTCTGTATTCAGACATCATCAACTCTGTCTTCAGGATGGATAATATTCTTTATCATGAGTTCTTCAGAGTTGTCTTGGGTCACAGCATCACTGAGAAAAGGTAAGTCATTCACAGCTGATCATCCTACAATATTGTTGTTGCTTTGTATATAGTACATTTCCCATTGCTTTAGCTCAGGTAAGTTTTTTTACTGAGAGCATCCTGTTCTCATTTCTTAGAACAGTATTCCATCAAATTGCATATAACAATTTTAAACAGTCATATCTCAACAAAACTTAGAATCCAAAAGAAATAGGTTATCTACAAAACTTTCGTTTTTTTCTCCTATCTCTCCCATTCCAAGGAGGAAAGCACTAAATATACAGTTAAACTAGACAGACTCCCTCATTGACATGTCCAAAAGTACAAGATTCTTTTATTCTACATCATAAATCTGTCACCTAGTCCTTTGAACTCATAGTTGATTCTTAAATCTTTCATAAGAACTCATAGAAGTTCTTAAATCTTTCAAAATTGTGTGTCTTTACAATGTTGTTTTCATATAAATTGTTCCCCTAATTCTGATCACTTCATTTTGTATCTGTTCCTATAATGTCTCCCAGGTTTCTCTGAACCATTTAATTCATTGTTTCTTAAGGTAAAATATATTCCATTAAATCCTTTTACCATAATTTGTTTAGTCATTCTCTAGCTGATTGATACCCCCTTAAATTCTACTTCTTTGGCATCACAAAGAAGGTTGCTCTAAATATGAGATCAGTCAATAAAGCATTAATTACAAATTTGCTATGTGTCAAACATGGTATTATAAGCTCCAAGGAATATAATATAAAAAATCAAGATTGTCCCTACTCTCAATTTCTTCCAGTAGTGGAAAACAAAGGCTAAGGCTCTTCAGAGAGCTCTTTGACTAACCTTATTGTGCTTTCTCCAACATTCCCAAATTTATGGCACCCTGCAACTTACTCCAGGAAAATTCAACATTTTTAATTTAAAAGGAAATATTCTAGATCATCCAACTTGAAAATAGTGAATGATTTTCAGAAATTGTGTTTGTATTCTTTTGCCAAGATTTTTGCCAAAATTTTGAATCAATTTATTTAATGGTAGTAATCCATGGTTCTCTTTCTTTGCCTCATAGTCCTCATTTTTGATATTAGGAATATGTTTGCATCAAAATGACTTTGGTAGAATGCTTTCTTTCCAAGCTTTTGAGAATAATTTGTATAGTACACGTATTTATGGTTTAAAATTATAATAGAGGAATTCCGGCCAAGATGGCAGGGAGAAGACAGGCACAGTTCTAAAGTCTCCTGATCTCTTCCCCATCTATCACATGAAACAAACCTCTTAAAAGAAATCCGACCCACAAAACCCAGAAAGAAAAGCCAGGAGAAAGAACATCTACCTCAGGATTTGTCTCCAGCAGCAGCTTTGGCCGAATTTGGGCGGGTGAGTCTGGGCTCAGAGGGAGGATCAGCCCCAATCAGTGAGATTAGCAGCTGAATTGGAACCAGGAGTCTGAGGGCCCAAGAGCTGGACCTGCTGGATCAGTGGTGGGGCTAGACGGCAGGGGCTCAAGTCAACTAGGGAGCAGAGACGCTGGTTGTTGGTACTGTCTCCTGGGAGCTTGCAGACAGGGCTGGGGGGAGAGTTCTGGTGCAGGAGAGCTGGGGACACCATGCCTGGGCTCCTCTTGTCTGAGGAACTCAAGAGTCCCATTGCACCTCAGACCTCTTCCCAGAGTAAACAAATGCAAACTACTTCTACCTCAGGCCCAGGTGTGTGAGCAGAAGAACCAGCCCAGCTGACAATTGAGAATGAATGACCTCAGGCCAGGGTAAAGCCCACCATTGAGTGAAGGCAAAAGAATTCAATAGTTCCAACTCCTCCCTTCAAGCAAAGGGAGAAAGGCCTCAATCAAGGTCACAGACACTCCAGAGAAAGCAACCAACACCTCCTACTGGCCAGCCAGAGAAACTGCACTCAGTGAGTAAAGCCTTTAGCGATCCAAAGCCCCTGTGAACCAGCCCCTCCCCAACTCAGGTCTTAGCAAAATGAAGAAGGGTCAGCAGAAAGGTGGATCCACAGAAAAATTCTTGGAAGGGAAAGACCCTAACTCAGAGAGACCTGGAACCTCTGAGGAGAATACAATCTGGTCTTCAGCACAGAAAGACTTCCTTGAAGAAATAAGGAAGGAGCTTAAAAATTTGGGAGAGACAATACCTTGCAACAAGAAAACAAAACCTTAGAAAGTACAATTGGACAATTACAAAATGAGAATAAATCTCACACATCATCAATTGGACTAATACAAAATGAGAATAATTCTCTCAGATCCTCAAATGGGCAAATGCAAATTAATTCTCTCAAAACCTCAATTGGTCAAATGGAAAGCTCTTTCAAAAGTAGAATTGACCAATTGGAAAAGGAGTTGCAAAAGGTTAATGAAGAAAACTCCCCCCAAAAAAGAGTGGCGTCTACAGAAACTAATGACTCCATGAGACAGCAAGAGTCAGTTAAACAAAATCAAAAAAACAGAAAAAAATAGAAGCAAATGTAAAATACCTCATCCACAAAACCACTGACCTAGAGAATAGATCGAGGAGGGGCAACCTGAAAATTATAGGACTTCTGAAAACATTGAAGAGAAAAAAAAAAGCCTGGACTTAATATTACAGGATCTAGTGATGGAAAACTGCTCTGATATCATGGAATCAGAGGGCAAAGTAGTTATTGAAAGAGTATATTGATCCCCACCAGAAAAAGATCCTAAAATGAAAACACCAAGGAATGTTGTGGCCGAACTCCAGAACTATCAGATAAAAGTGAAAATCCTGCAAGCAGCCAGAAAGAAACAATTTAAATATCAATGAGCCACAGTAAGGATTACGCAGGACCTGGCTGCATCAATATTAAGGGATCAAAGGGCCTCTAATGAGATATTTCAAAGAGCATGGGAGCTTGGAATACAGCCAAGAATCTACTTTCCCACAAAGCTGAGCCTTCTCTTCCAGGGAAAAAGATGGACATTTAATGAAATGGAAGAATTCCAAAACTTTCTGATGAAAAGACCAGAGCTGAACAGAAAATTTGGACATCAAACAGGAGGTTCAAGAGATACATGAAAAGGTAAAAAAAGGGGGGGCAGTAAAAGGAAAAAAAATGCAATCCAGTAAGTTGAAACTGGCTATATCCCAGCATGGGGGGAAAAATAGATTCTCATAAATCTTGAGAATTGTAATTCTAACAGAGAGAATATACCTAGCCAGAAATGATGGACATTCATGACCTATCCATGAGATTGCTATCTAAAGAGATGTAACTGGCTTTAACCCCACTTGGGAGAAAGACTCTAATAACTCTCAGGAATTTTGACTCTAATTCAATAGAATATACTGAACTAGAAGGGACAGACACTCAGAACTTTCTATGACTTAGATAGAATGATCTAAAAAAAACACTTCCTCCTTAAAAAGGGGGACAGGAAAGAGACTGGAGGAGGGAGAGGATTGAATGGGCTAAATCTCATTACACTAAGAGGTACAAAAAAACCTATGGTAATAGAAGGGAAGAAGGGAGCAAATGAGAAACACCTGAATCATCTTCTCATTAGACTTGGCTTAAAGTCAACCTACACATACTCAGTTAACTTATAAAACATCTAACGTTTCAAGTATTAAAAGGGGGAAAGGGGAGGGGGGATGGAGAAAGGGAAGGGGAGTGGAAGAAAAAAGGGGAAATAACAAAAGGAAGGGAAGGGAAAAGGGAAAGGGGAAAGAAAGGGGAGGGTGTGATATAGGGACACACTGAAGGGGGTGGTATTCAGAAACAAAATACTGGGGAATATGGATAAAGGGGGGAGGGGGGAAAATACAAACAGAGGGAAGATAGCACGGAGGGCAATAAAGAATTAGTAATCATAACCTTGAATGTGAATGGGATGAACTCTCCCTTAAAATGTAAGCAAATAGCAGAGTGGATTAAAAACCAGAATCCTACAATATGCTGTTTACAAGAAACTCATCTGAAGCAGAATTGATACATATAGAATAAAGGTAAAAGGTTGGAGCAAAATATATTTTGCTTCAGCTGAAGGAAAAAAAAGCAGGGGTAGCAATCCGTATCTCAGACAAAGCAGCAGCAAAAATAGATAGTGTTAAAAGAGATAAGGAAGGAAACTTTATCCTCCTAAAAGGTACCATAGACAATAAAGTCATTTTAATACTGAATATATATGCACCCAGTGAGACAGCACCCAAATTCTTAGAGGAGAAGCTGAAAGAACTACAGGAAGACATAGACAGCAAAACTCTACTAGTAGGAGACCTCAACCGTGTACTATCAGATCTAGATAAATTGAATCATAAAATAAACAAGAAAGAAGTTAAGGAGGCAAATAGATTGGTAGAAAAATTAGATATGGTAGACTTATGGAGGAAACTGAATGGGGATAGAAAGGAATATACTTTTTTCTCTGCAGTACATGGAACTTATTCAATATTAGGAAAACTGTTAGTATACTCAATTATATCAACAACAAACCTATCAGAAATCATATGATCATATCAATAGATGCTGGAAAAGCTTTTGACAAAATACAGCATCCATTCCTATTAAAAACACAAGAGTGTAGGAATAAATGGACTGTTCCTTAAAATAATTAGCAGTATCTATCTGAAACCATCAACAAGCATTATATTCAATGGGGATAGGCTAGAGACATTCCCAATAAGATCAGGGGTGAAACAAGGGTGCCCATTATTGCCACTACTATTCAATATTGTATTAGAAATGTTAACATCAGCAATTAGAGAAGAAAAAGAATTTGAAGGAATTAGAATTGGGAAGGAAGAGACAAAACTCTCACTCTTTGCAGATAACATCATGGTCTGTCTACCTAGAGAATCCCAAGAAATCATCCAAAAAACTACTGGAAACAATTAGCAATTTTAGCAAAGTTGCAGGTTATAAAATAAACCCTCATAAATCCTCAACTTTTCTATATATGTCTAGCAAGAAACAGCAGGAAGAGCTAGAAAGAGAAATCCCATTCAAAGTAACCTCAGACAATATAAAATACTTGGGAGTCTATTTGCCAAGACAGACTCAGAATCTTTTTGAAAACAATTATAAAACACTTCTCACACAAATTAAATCAGATTTAAATAACTGGGGAAATGTCAACTGCTCATGGATAGGTAGAGCTAATATAATAAAAATGACAATTCTACCAAAACTAAACTGTTTAGTGCCCTACCAATCAAAATTCCAAAAAATTATTTTAATGCGCTAGAAAAAATTTTAGGTAAATTCATATGGAGAAATAAAAAGTCAAGAATTGCCAGGAGCTTAATGAAAAAAAAAGTGCAAAAGAAGGTGGCTTAGCCCTACCTGATCTAAAATTATATTATAAAGCATCAGTCATCAAAACTGTTTGGTATTGGCTAGGAAATAGAGTGGTGGACCAGTGAAATAGACTAGGTGTAAAAGCATGAGATGATTATAGTAAACTGCTGTTTGATAAACCCAAAGAGTCTGGCCATTGGGATAAAAACTCCCTCTTTGATAAAAATTGCTGGGATAATTGGAAGTTAGTATGGAAGAAACTTAGATTAGACCAACACCTCACACCCTTTACCAAGATAAGATCCAAATGGTTACAGGACTTAGACATAAAAATCAATACTATAAGCAAATTAGAAGATCAAGGACTAGTTTACCTGTCAGATCTATGGAAAGGGGAGCAGTTTATGACTAAGGAAGAGTTGGAGAACATCACCAAAAACCAATTAGATGATTTCAATTACATTAAATTAAAAAGCTTTTGCACAGATAAAACCAATGTAACCAAGATCAAAAGAAATGTAGTAAATTGGGAAACAATCTTTATAGCTGATGATTCTGACAAAAGACTCATTTCTAAAATATATAGAGAACTGAGTCATATTTTTAAAACAAAAAACCATTCCCCAATTGACAAATGGTCAAAGGATATGCAAAGGCAATTTACAGATGAGGAGATCAAAGCAATCCATAGCCATATGAAAAAATGCTCTAAATCATTAATTATTAGAGAAATGCAAATTAAAGCTTCTCTGAGGTACCACCTCACACCTTTCAGATTGGCCAATATGACCAGGAAGGATAATGATCATTGTTGGAAGGGTTGTAGGAAATCTGGGACACTATTACACTGTTGGTGGAGCTGTGAACTCATCCAACCCTTCTGGAGAGCTATTTGGAACTATGCCCAAAGGGAAACAAAAATGTGCATACCCTTTGACCCAGCAATATCACTACTGGGTCTGTACCCTGAAGAGATGAGGAAAAAGGGTAAAAAAAACATTACTTGTACAAAAATATTTATAGCAGCCCTGTTTGTGGTGGCAAAGAATTGGAAATCAAGTAAATGTCCTTCAATTGGGGAATGGTTTAGCAAACTGTGGTATATGTATGTCATGGAACATTATTGTTCTATTAGAAACTAGGAGGGACAGGATTTCAGGGAAGCCTGGAGGGATTTGCATGAACTGATGCTGAGTGAGATGAGCAGAACCAGAAAAACACTGTACACACTAACAGCAACATGGGAGTTATGTTCAACCATGAAGAACTCCCTCATTCCATCAGTGCAACAATCCAGAACAATTTTGGGCTGTCTGCAAAGGAGAGTGCCATCTGTATCCAGATAAGGAGCTGTAGAGTTTGAACAAAGTTCAAGGACTATTCCCTTTAATTTAGGAAAAGACAGGTATCTTATTGTCTGATCTTGTTACCTCTTAGACTTCTCTTCTCTTCTTTAAGGATATGATTTCTCTCTCATCATACACACTTTGGATCAAGGTAGAACAAGGAAACAAAGTAAAGACTGACAGAGTGCTTTCCATGGGAGGGTGGGGGGAGGGAACTCAAATAATATCTTTAATAAAAATTAATTTTAAAAAATTAAAAAATTAAAAAATCAAATTATAACAGAATTTTTGGGGGGAGGGGTTGGCAAGGCAATGGGGTTAAGTGACTTGCCCAAGGTCACACAGCTAGGTAATTATTAAGTGTCTGAGGCCAAATTTGAACTCAGGTCCTCCTGTCTCCAGGGCTGGAGCTCTATCCACTGCACCACCTAGCTGCCCCCCCATAATGGAATTTTTTAAATTTTAATAATTGTTTTCTTAAAAATTATCAATCATTCAGTGTTTTCCAAATTTGAAAATTGCATATGTAGTTCACAAATTTTCTCTTTTGATATTTTGTTAATGTATCCCATTAAGGATATAATTTTTTCCTCTGAGAGAAATGCTTTAATTATATTTCATAAATTTTAGTGTGTAAATGGTGCAGATGAGGTGGCAAGGCTAATCCATAAGAGTCTATTTAACTCAAAATGGTAGCCCTAATACTAATCATTCTAGTTCAGGTTTTGGTGATATCATTGTCTTTCACAGTTATTGTTTGTATGATTTGTTCTTTGACCCATTCATTGTTTAGAATTTCATTATCATCATCATCATCATCATTATTATTATTAACTCCTTATCATTATGTTACTTTTTAGAACTTTGTCTTTATTCTTGCCCCCTGTATTACTATTTTATTGCATCATGATCTGTAAAGAATGTATACAATATTTTTGCCTTTTTGCATAAATTTACAATTTCTCTGATCCCTAAAACAATTCTGTTTTCATAAACATGCCATAAGACACTGAGAAATATGTACATTTGCTGAGAAATATGTACTTTTTTAATGTTCCCATTTGTCAGATGTTAAACATCTTTTAACTCTAAATTCACAGTCTGGACTATTATAACAAACTCCTAACTGATCTTTTTGTTTTTAGTCTCTCCTCTCTTCAATCCAATTTCCATAGAGTTTCCAAAATAGTCTTCCCCTAAGTCATATGTGTAGCACACACACACGCACACACAAAAAAATTTGCTTAAACAGACATTTAAGGACCTCCACACTCTGGCTTCTGTCTACCTTTCCAGCTTAATTTTCTCCTATTGCCTTTAGTGAACTCTACATGGAAACAAGAGTTGAAATGTTATGTGGGAGGAATAGTAAGTAAACCTGTGTAGCTAGATGGTTCATGAAAGTAGGTGGGGCCAGGTGTGGAGGATTTTAAATTCTAAACAGATGATCAAATGTCAGTCCAGAGGATATACTAATGTATCCAAATAGACATTTGCTCCTCCTATAAAGCAAGCCCCAACTTAGACACCTGACATAAATAATAGCTCCCATTTGTATAGTATTTTATAGTCAACAAGGCACTTTCTTCTCAGTTATTATTATCCTCCTTAACAGAAGAGGAAACTGAGACTGAGAGAAGTCAATGACTTGTAGATGGACTATGAACTCAGACTTCTAACTCAATGTCAAGTTCAGTTCTCTTCCCATTGTTCCCTGCAACCTCCCATAGCCCCCTGCTCTCTGCTTTTTATTAAACCAATGACTACAAGAGCAGCTGGTGCTGTGGCAGCTGCTGTGTTTAAACACACAAACACACACACACACACACACACACACACACACACACACACACACACACACGCATTTTGGAGAAGCTGTGTGTTCAGAAGTGGAGAAAGGGAAGAAACAATGAAAAGCAGGAACAGTTTTAGAGCTAATCCTAGGGACAGACTCCTCCCCAAGCAGGTGTTAACTACAGTCATTCTTTGGCTTTTAAACAATTTTCCTCACTCATTTGAATTTTTTTAAACTCCATTTTTGTAGCAGTGCCTTAAACTATGATAATTATAGATTCATTTTTTAAAAAATACAAATACTTCTGAAATGGTCAGAGGAGTTATCAGTCATTTACACCTTCAAGTATATTAGTTTCCTAACACCTAACAAGTTTGCTATACTGAGGAACAGGAGCTTTAAATGGGAGTTTGAATGGGAATGTTAAGGAGCAAAGGCTCTATTATGATTATGGAGTACTCCGGAAGGCAGCAGAAACGTCACTGGCTGCCTAGGGCCTAGAGAAAGGGGGAACAGAAGAGTAAAAGCATATCAAAGAAAAAAAGATAAAATCACTTGGAGCCAGTCTACTATCTTATCCTCTCCTCTTTATTCTCTTTCTTCTCTACCTTACTGAAGTGAATGATTCCCTATTCCCCAAAACCTGAACTAGAATGATTAGTATTAGGGCTACCATTTTGAGTTAAATAGACTTGTGGATTAGTCTTGTCACCTCATCTGCACTACAGATATTGTTTCTAAAGATTAATGGATTTTTATTTCTGAACGAGTGGCCTATAAATGAATTTATAGAATATGGTTTTCTTGCTAAGTTAATAACTCTTTGTTTAAAAAAAAGTTAATTTAAAATGATGGATTCCCTATAAAAGGGTCTCCAATCCAAAGCACAGATAATATGTACATAGATGTAAAAGGACACATCTTTTAAAAAATTAGCTTTTATGTGCAAGTATGAAATAAAGGGTTATGTTATCATACATGCCATAGCTAAAGTCCAAATTTCTCTAATGTCAACATCAGCAATAATCCAAAAATCTAGCAAATGTTTAAACTTTCTAAAAACAGAGTTAATTTATTAACTAATCTCAAAGTATGACCAACATGCTTGTAAAGTAGATAGTTGCTTTTTAAAAATGATGCTAACTAATATTATGTTAAAAATCTATTGGTATTGTTTCCTCAAAACGTAACAGGAATTTAAGCATGTATCATAGTTATGTTCCTAAGACTATAGATTTAGAGCTGTAAGGGACCTTAAAAGACATTTACTCTGGAGCAGATAGGTGGCACAGTAGATGGAGCACTGGTCCCAGAGTCAGTTGGACCTGAGTTCAAGTTCAGTCTCAGACACATACTTACTAGCTATGTGACCTTGGACAAGTCATTTAACACCCTTGGTTCACACACACACACACACACACACACACACACACACACACACACAAATAAAAAAAGTCATCTACTTCGACCCCTCAATATATTTACAGATGTAGTTTTAGTCCCAGAAATTTCATCACTTCCCCATGATCACATGGAGAGTAAATGAGAGAGCTAGGATCTGAAGCACAGTTCTCAATCCAAATCCAGCATTTATTCCAGTGAAACACATACTCACACATATTTGCATGTCTCTGGGTCTAGTAATGGGCTGAATGTCTATTGTCCAAGGATAAACTTAAAAGTTTTGGAAAAACTTGCTGCCAATTTGGCCAAAGTACGGTATTTTTGCCACATCAACTCTCAAAAACCCTTCCTTAAATTATAGTATTTATTGCCAGCATGATTAGAAAGAGGATCTACATTAATCTCTGAAATATGTGTGTATTTTCTGACCATGACACAAAAACGATTATATTGAATATGAGTCTTTGAAGTGTAACTTTGAAATCAATTGGAAACTAAATAATCCAATAACCTAATCCTAAAGATTGAATGGATCAAAAAAACCCAAAAACCTAGAAATAACCAATAATTTCATTAAAGATAATGATAATGAGACAACATACCAAAATTTGTGGGAAATAGTCAAAGTAGTACTTAGGGAGAAATTTCTATCTCTAAATGTATATATTAATAAAAGAAAGAACAGATCAAAGACCATTGAACTAACAAATAAAACTGGAAGCTGTTTTTTTTTAAATAAAACAGCACTAAAAAATAGTTAAACCAACAGTCAATTTATTTAAGAAAAAGAAAAAAAACACAAGTATCAAAAGTGTAAAGGGTGAATTCACAACCAAAAAATATGAGATAAAAACAATTATTAGGAGCTAATTTGCTCAACTATTTACCAATAAAACTGTCAATTTAAACAAAATGGATAAATATAAAAACAAAAAATGCTTCCCATTAACAGAATAGAAAATAGAATAAACTTATTTTAGAAAAGAAATACAACAAACCACAAATGGGCTCCTTAAGAAATATGCGAATGTGGGGCTAGGTGGCGCAGTGGATAAAGCACCAGCCCTGGAGTTAGGAGTACCTGGGTTCAAATCCGGTCTCAGACACTTAATAATGACCTAGTTGTGTGGCCTTGGGCAAGCCACTTAACCCCATTTGCCTTGCAAAAACATATATATATATATATATATATATATATATATATATATATATATATGTATATATATATGTATATATATATATATATATATATATATATATATGCAAATGTATACCATTGTTGCTTCCTTTAAATCATCCTTTCCCAACTTATACTCCTTGTTTGGGTCTCTTGAAGAAATAACTGCCCCAGGTTCAAGGCTTTTCCTTTATGGGTTCTCTCTTGTAAATCTATGAGCTTTTCACTTCCCTTCAATGTGTTTAACGTTTCAAAAGTTCAAAGCAAAGGTAGTGATTTAAATGGCATAAAAAATAGCAACAAAATATCACTCCCATTAAACAGAGGCATATTCACTCACAAATATTTGTAATATCAATGAGAAGAATGGAGGAATGGAAGAAACCTACATGAAGGGGAAATCTTACACTTCTGGTGCTACTGGGTTCCCCAATGTCTTGGACTCAGGATGCCCTTGAGCTGCTCTTATTGGTGGGGGGGGGGGGGATGGTAGCATCTCTGAAGGGCAAGTTATTCCAATGGGAATTCTGGGATGGGATACATGACTCCAATGTTTGGACATGGTCTACACTGTCTCCAGCTTCAGGCTTAGCTGAAATACTGTCCTAAAATACTGAAAGGAATTTTTTTTTAGGTTTTTTTTCCCTTTAGTTTTATAAATGAAGTTTTATTCTCTAGGATCTTACCAAAAACCCATGGATAGATGGCAACCTTATGAAGGCCAACCCTGATACAAAATTCTGAGGGCTTTTTTTATACAGAAAGACAAAGAATAATAAAAACTGAGTTAAGTAACCAGGAAGATTTCACAAAGGTGACGTGGTTTATAATATCCTCTCATATCTTATATTTGCTTAAAATTCCAAGAATCCCACTTAGGCTGGACAATAAATGTTTACAAATAGCAATAAGATTCCCCTCTCCTCTTCCAAGATATCATTTTTCTTAAGGTTTGGTGATCAGATAAAGGAATTTTTTAGTGCTATCACTGAGATGACCAGATAATATTGACACATTTGGGATGTAGGAGACATGCCTTACACGGCAGACAGACATTTTTTACACACTGAAATTTATCACTGTAACTTAAAGGCTAAGAGACTAATTTTTTATCAGAAATATATAGATTGGAAACATTAATTCCAAATTAAAGAATATCCGATTAGACAGTGGCATTCTGGCAGGGTCTCAATTTGAGGTTTATGGGATTGAGCTTTAATTCAGTAGGGAGTCATTACTGATTTTTGAGTGGAGCAGTGGAATAATTCTGACTTTGTCTAATCAAGGAAATTTTGACATCATTATTTAGGATATAATGGAGAGGGATGAAAATAGAGCTGGGAATACTTTTTTAGGTGTTAATGAGGGCACTCCATTTCCTGAGTTCTCTCCCTTTTCACCCCATGCCTGGAATACTCTTTCTCCTCACTTCCAGCATCTGACTTCCTTCAAGACTCAGCCTTATTCTTACCTTCTTTTTTTTTTAAATTTAATATTTATTCTCATTTTGTACAAATATTTTTTATACATTAATAAAATATTCTAAGAGTAAATGAAATACCCCCTCCCCCCCCAAAATATAGACTCGCTTGAGTGATAAAGTAAATGGGAGGGAAAAAAATTAAAACTAAAAATATAATAGTAATAATTGTAGGTATGGCCAGGTGGTGCAATGGATGGAGCACCAACCCTGGAGCCATGAGCACCCAAGCCCACATCCAGCCCCATACACCCAACAATCACCCAGCTGTGTGACATGCAAGCCACCCGAACCCCACTGTCCTGCAAAAACCAAAAAAAAAAAAAAAGAAAAAAATACCCAAAATAAAATAAAATAGTAATAATAGTAGGGGTGGCTGGGTGGTGGATAGAGCATTGGCCCTTGAGTCAGGAGCACCTGGGTCCAAATCTGGCCTCAGACACCCAACAACCACCCTGCTATGCAGCCCCAGGCAGACCACCCAGCCCTATCTGCCCTGCACCCCACCCCCAAAATAATAATAATAATAATAAAAAAATCTGCTTGAGTCTTTGTTCCAACACCAACAACTCTGTCATGAGTGGATCACATTCTTTATGCTAAGTCCATCACAAAAGTTACTTCCATATTTTTCCACCGTTGCCATTGCTGATCACAACTCCCTCCTTTTGTATTTCTCCACTACCATGTACTATATTTTCTCTCCTTTCACTCTGACTCTGCTGTAGGGTAGCTGAGTGGCACAGCAGACAGATCCCTGGTCCTGGGGCCAAGAGGCCCTGAGCCCCCATACCACCCCTTAGGCCCAGCATCCACCTGGCCCTATGGTCCCAGACAGGCCTTCCAATCCCAGCCCCTTGCAAGAAGTAAAAAAGAAAATGTGTTATATCTGACCACTCTCCCCCCATGGTTCATCCTCTCCTCCATCATTCACATCCCTCTTACTCCAGATGCCTATACCCCATTGAGTATATATGCTGTTTCCTCTTCTAACCACCTTTTATGAGAGCAAAGATTCCCTCATTCCCCCTTGCTTTCCCCGCTTCCATATCATTGCAATAGCTCATTGTAATAAAGAAAAATCTTATTATCTGAAATATCTTGGTCTATCCCCCCCTCCTTTTTCTTTGTCCCATTACATTTCCCTTTTTTCTATTGACTCCATTTTTACACCATATTTTATCTTCAAATTCAGCTTTCCCCTGTGCTTCAATGATAAAAGCTCCCTCTACCTGCTCTATTAACTGAGAAGGTTCATATGAGTATTATCAATATCATTTTTCTATGCAGGAATACATGCAGCTCATCATCAAGTCCCTCATATTTTCCCCCTCTCCTCCAATCTCCATGCTTCACCTGAGTCCTATATCTGAAGATCAAACCTTCTGTTCAGCTCTGGCCATTCCAACAGGAACATTTGAAATTCCCCTGGTTCATTGAAAGTCCATCTTTTTCCCTGGAAGAGGACATTCAGCCTTGCTGGGTAGTTGATTCTCGGCTGCATTCTAAGCTCTTTTGCCTTCTGGTATATTATATTCCAAGCCCTAGGAGCTTCCAATGTAGTTGCTGCTAAGTCCTGTGTGATCCTGACTGCAGCTCCATGATATTTGAACTGTGTCCTTCTGGCTGCTTGTAATATTTTCTCTTTGACTTGGGAGTTCTGGAATTTTGCTATAATATTCCTAGGGGTTGTTTTTTGGGGATCTCTTTCTCGGGGGGGACCTGTGGATTCTCTCCATTTCTATTTTGCCTTCTGCTTCTAGAATATCAGGGCAATTTTCCTGTAGTAATTCTTTGAAAATGATGTCAAGGCTCTTTTCCTGATCATGACTTTCAGGTATTCCAATAATTTTTAAATTATCTTTCCTAAGTCTGTTTTCCATATCAGTTGTTTTTTCAATGAGATGTTTCACATTTTCTTCTAATTTTTCATTTTTTTTTTTGGTTTTGAAGTATTGAGTCCTGGTTTCTCATAAATTCATCAATCTCCCTGAGTTCTATTCTTTGTCTGAAGGATTTGTTCTCCTCAGAGAGTTTTCTTATCTCTTTTTCCATCTGGCCAATTTTGTTTTTTAAAGCATTCTTCTCTTCATTAACTTTTTGAAATGTTTTATCCATTTGACTTAAGCTAGTTTTTAGCATGCTATTTTCTTGGATTTCCTTGACTAGGCTGCTGACTTCATTTTCATGTTTTTCCTGCATCTCTCTCCCTTCTTTTCCCAGTTTTTCTTCTAACTCCCTCATTTGATTTTCAAAGTCTTTTTTGAGCTCTGTCATAGCCTGAGCCCAATTTCTGTTTTTCTTGGAGTCTTTAGATGCAGGAGCTTGGCTTCCTCATCTTCAGACTGAGAATTTTGATCCTTCTTGGGCTCATATGCAAAATATTTCTCAATGGTGTTCCTCTTGTTTCTCTGCTTGCTCATTTTCCTAACCTGAGCCTGGTTTTGGGGTGCTTCCTGAGCTTTTGGGACCCTCCCACAAGGGTCTCAGTGTGTGAGGCTCTGTCCTCCCTACTGGTCTGTGAATGACCATATGCACCCCCCCTCTGCCACAGGGCTGAGGTGGAGGGGTCCCCTGCTGTTCTATTGGGGGGGCCTAGACTACAATCAGGATCTGAATGTGGTCAGAACCCCAGAGTCCTGTTCCAGGGGTAGAGGACAGAACTCTGCAGTTTCTCTCTCTTCATTCCCCTCCCTAGGTTCAATGGGCTCATGCCCTGGGGGCTCCTGCTTACTGGCTCTGATGTTGGCAATGAAAGTATAACTATACTCATTTATTTTTATTTTGGGGTTTTTTTTTTAGGTATTTTTCAAACTTGGCTGTGGCTGAGTTGGCCACGCTGCTCTCTGTGTGCCCTGAGGTCTGGGCTTCACTGGCTCGCTCTGACAGTGGTTCCCCCCGCTGTTCTCCCAATTTGTTTCCAGTGCTCCCCAGGGCATAGCTCAGGAAACTCCCCTGATGCTGTAAGCTGTGGCTCCCAGCACTCTGGGGTTGCCTCTGGGAGGCTGAAATTCTTTCACTTTGTTGGGCCATCCCTCTGGCGGGCCTCCCCTCCGACCCCGGGGAACAGAGCCTTTCTGCTCTTTTTCAGGTTACCTTGAGTAGAAAAACTGCCTCATTGGGTCCCTCTGTGGGTTCTGTCTCTTGAAAATTTAGTTAGAGTCCTTAGCTTATAAGTTTTATGAGAGAGAGCCTAAGACACGATGCTCCGTTCTTGTCGCCATCGCCATCTCGGTTCTGCCCTCCTCAAAGGAACTTTCAAAAAGAACCAGAACCCCTCCCCTAAGACCAGCAGGAGTCTTCACCCCCAGTTCCAGGCACTGGACAGACTTCTGACTCCTCCCAACTAGATTAAATAGCTCAATTTTGTTCTACCCAATGCTGCTATGTGTTCTTTTTTTCTAAAAAAATAATTTTTTTTTGCAAGGCAATGAAGATTACGTGACTTGACAGGGGTCAGAGAGTGAATAAATGTTGTGTCTGAGGCAGGATTTGAACATAAGTCCTCCTGACTCCAGGGAACTCTGTCCAGTGATACCTAGCTACCCCTCTTGTGTTCTTAATAGGAGGACAGAAAATCCCCACCACCCTCCTACTGTACTCTCTAAGAGGTGCAAAGGAAGACAATGATGATCCGGGTTACATAGCACTGATCCTTCGGCCAGACAATTTATAGAAGTTTCCTGAACTGTCAGTTACCTTCATCTGATGATTACTGCCTGATTTTGAGTGTGTTTGTCTGTGTGTGTTTGTGTGTGTGTTTGTGTGTGTGTGTGTGTGTGTGTGTGTGTGTGTGTGTGTGTTTGTTTGAGAAGGAAATGGCAAACCACTTCAACCACTTCAGTATCCTTGCCAAGAAAAGCCCAAATGGGGTCACAGAGTCAGACAAAACTGGAACAACAAAATAACAACACACATATATGCATATACAAATATATTAAGTACATAACATATAATAGTATGCCTACTCTATCTTCATAAGTCTTAATGATAATAACTATATGCTTCAAGAGCACTCTTGAAAATATGGAAAGGGAATGACCAGTTTTTCCAAAATGATTCTCTACAACAGAGCACATCTTTATGATCATATGACCATTTGAAAGAGACAAAATTTTAAAAACCTTATCATGTTTATTGGTTGTTGTTTTATTGCTTGCTGATTACAAAAAAGCATGTAGAATTAGATATAGCAACCTATATACTATTTCTTCACAAATGCAACTCTGATCAACAATTCTCTAATTAATACCAAATGTGGTATATGAAAAAAAGGAGATAAATGTTCACTGGGGGTGTTGCCACTAACAAAATGTGCTATATGACATCCTGGTGAGCAATTTCCTGTGAGATGATAAGCTATTTGAGATTTGTCTGTGTTTTAGCTGATTTCATCAAAAACCTAGGACACATAATGTTCAATCAAAACCTAGAACATTATGTGTCCTACCCAATGTAATCTATGATTGCTCAGCCAAACAAGTCATACAGGAAAAACTAAAAAGTGCATTGTCCATACTGTTCACAACATAAAATCCATCTTTATAACAAATATGTTCCTTCCAGTGCTGCTATAAGGTTAAAAATCCCGATTACTACAGTCTGTGAAGAATTAGGATGTAGGTGACCTATTGACATAGGTGTGCATAGAATATGGGCCAAAAATACCAGCATATTTTGGTAGGCAGGGAAAGGGCCTATATAGGATAGGGTTCTCCCTAGAAAATGTTCCCCTAGGATCTCCTGGCATGTCTGGCCCAAAGTCTATGCCTATCTATACTCAAAAAGCAATGGAGAGGCACACATTGGTTATAACCTTTTTTCAATAATGACCTAAGAGCAAGGGGCATTAAGGAAATATATACTCTCTGATAAGGTAGAATAGCATAACGAATAGAAGACCAGATTTGCAATCAGGAAACTTGAGTCCTAAATCTTGTTTGTTAATACAATGTCATTTAGTCATGTACAACTCTTTCTTATCCCATGAACCATATCATGCCAAGACTGTCCATGGATTTTCTTGGTTTGACATTTCCTATTCCAGTGGCAATCACAGGTTAAGTAATTTACCCAGGGTCACACAGCTAGTAAATATCTGAGACTGAATTTTAACTCAGATCTTCCTGACTTTAGGACCAGTGCTTTTTTACTGTGCCACCAGCTGACTCGATCATTAGTCCCTAGCACCTCTCAGGCAACTCATCTTTTTTTGTCAAGAACTCCTTTGACAATTTGGTGCAGTTAATAGATCTCTTTTCAGGATGTGGATTGTTTAATTCCTAATTGAATTTTATTTGGAGTTTGATGAGAATATGTAATTTTTCCTTCCATGCAAGTTTATGTATCCAGGTAAAGGATCTTGATCTAGAATAGGAAACTTCAAAGAAAGATGGGTTTGTGCCATGGCAGTGACCTTGCATGAAGGCAAAAAAAAAAAAGCTCTTTGGAGAACCCTATCATATAATCCAAAGGATTATAGATTCAGAATTAGAAGGAATCTTTAGGAATCAATTCCCTTATTTTACAATGGAGACTACAGAGGCTTAGGTAAGTTTCTTAAATCTTTCAGGGGCAGATCCAAAATTCAAACCCAGGTCCTCTCTCAATCCAATCTCTACTTTACATACTGTTTTCCTTGTGTTTGGGTGTAATAACAAAAACTCAGGACTTCAGAAGGTCTTTAGAACTTAAGGTAACTGGGAGCTACTTGTTGCTAAAGGTGTTCTATTGATTTTCACTTTTTCTTTGATATGTTGTGACCAGTCAAAATCAATTCCCCTAGAGACAAATCTCCCTAAGCCAGAATCATAGAATTTCAGAGTTGGAAGAGATCTATAAGATACTTCATTTCAACATTTACTACAGGGCACCAATGTTTAAAGCATTGCGCTAAAACAAAACAGTCCCTGCTATGTCTTAAAAATGTAGTCTGAGTTTGTAATAATTATATCAGATGGAAGTTAGTCTGAGAACTTGTTTCATTGTAATAGTCAGGAGACTTGGGTTCTAGATTGGCTTAACCTTGGGCCTCCAGTTATACTGACTTCAGAAAATGAGTTTAGACTAGATATTCTTTAATGTCTGTCTCAGTTATAAAAATCTATGATATTATAGCTCATGGATGTTAAGCAGCACATGACCACAATAATCTGATGGTTAGGAACTTTAGAAATTTCAACTAAAGAACTTTAACTGGACCCTAACACTCCATACACAAATCAGAAAAGAAAGGAATGGGGGTGGTCCAAGAGTTAAGTTTTAATCTGGACTAGAGATATTGGTAGGGGTTATATAAAGTAATATAAATACTCATAAATGAAAACACGAGTTTTCAATTCCCTCAAATGTATCTTGGAGAGACAGGGTCTAACTCCCCTTGCTACCCCACCCCCACAACATGCATACTTTTCTCCTGCCCCCAACCCCCACCAACCGCTAACCAACTGTCACTAATGGGCAGGTAAACCCAAGAGCCTAGGGAAGAACAGAACAAATACTAGATTTGGAAACTGAGGACCTAAATTAAAATTCAATCTGTGCCATTCATGTGATCTTGAGCAAGTCAACTTCAGTTTCCTTAACCATTGAGGGACAGAGAAGAACCTTGTAATTCTAAATCTGTGATCCTGATTTTAGCCCCTAGACTGAAAGTAGATGATAAATGAATTTGTATAGAACATGTGAGACCCAAAGACTATGGAGAACTCTTGGAGAGAACATGAGGCCAACTCCAGGTTTTCTCATAGTGGTACCAAGAGACCTTGATATTTGGGACTCCACTGACTCACATCTGTCCATTCTCATATTGTCCATTGTTCAAGATTCAACAAAGGCATCTTCCTTTATGAAATGCTCCCAGATGACCCTAATGCAATGATCTCATCCTTCCTGTTTATACTGTGCATATGACACTGTAAAGAATTGCCTCCTGACACTTCTTAAACTTGTTTCATTAGATTTCTTCACTTTTTTCCTTCTCTCTCAATCAAACTGTTACTTGCCTTAAGGGTGAGGACTGTGTTGTACTCCCACTATTACTCTGATCATAGATGTTTAAAAAGATTTCCTCTATTTTCTTTAGTTCTGTTGTAAGAGAGATGATCCAGCAGGCAAATAAGAGGGCTTAATTAAGGAGGACCTATCTAGTCTCACACCCTTCCCCCCCCCCCCCCCCCCTTAGCTGTGCAGCATAAGACAAACCATCTAACCTGACTATTGAGAACTCCCATCTGCATAAGAATCTTAAGACACTCTAAATGGCTGGGCTTCTAGCCTTTCTTTGAAGACTTCCTAATGTAGCCAGCCCATTCCACTTTGATTCATTTAGGAAGTTATCTGCTTGTCTGAAATGTCTTTTTTTTTGGTTTTTGCAAGGCAATCGGGTTAAGTGACTTGCCCAAGGCCACACAGCTAGGTAATTATTAAGTGTCTGAAGCTGCATTTGAACTCAGGTGCTCCTGACTCCAGGGCTGGTGCTCTATCCACTGTGCCATCTAGCTACCCCTTGTCTGAAATTTCTACTCCTTGCTTCTAGTTGTGCCTTCTGGGAATCTAAATTGCTTCTGCATCAAGGTACTTTATGTCTGCTATCAGAGAAAGTGAAGGGAATAAACAATCATATAAGGTTTACTTTACAAACATCTCATTTGATCCATACAAAGTTCCTTAAAACAACCTCATGATGTGGCTACTGTTACACTGTTATCTCCATGTCACAGTGAGGAAGCTGAACCAAAACAGAAGTTGTGACTTGTCCAGCTAGAGGCTGAGGCTCATCTTTTCCTGGATGCCCTTTCCATGATGATCTCATGCTCCTTCACCATCCTGCACAGCCTTTTAGGTCCCTCTTCCACCTTAACAGTCCTTCCTAAGAGGGACAACCGAGTTCAAGTCCACATGAGCAAAGGGGCCCTCGGATGATCACTTCTCTGTTCTTCTCTAGGCAACTCTAAAACTAAGTTGCTGAGAAGGTTCTTCCTTATTTTGGGAAACAAGTTTGCACCCGAGGAGTTCCAGTGAAATCCCAGGCCTGCTCCCAAATCTTAATCCTTGAAGTTTAAGGAATTTTTTAAAAGTTTAAGTGTTTTAGGGGCAGCTAAGTGGCCACCGGCCCTGAGTTCCAATCCGACCTCAGACATTCAATAATTACCTAGCTGTGTGACCTCGGGCAAGTCATTTAACCCCATTGCCTTGCAAAAACTAAAAATAAAAAAGTTTTAAGGTTTTAAACAGGTTTATTCAACTTGGGGTCCACTAGAACTCCGGAGACCTTTTTTTATGTTAATTTACCCCAGGATGCCGGCCTGGGCATTGTGTATCTGCTTTGCCACTCTGTGGGGCACAGTGAGTTTCCACCTTTGTCCATCTGAGTGCCTGGCGGCGAAGGAAGGGCTCCGCCCAGGGTACGGAGTCCAGCCTGTCAGCGCAACAATGTATCCCTCGGCGGAGTCTTCTTTCCGGGGGCGAGCCGAGCAGCTGACTATCCCCGCCCGCCCGGCCCCCCCCCCCAGGCCCCGCGGCGGCGGCCAGTGCGGCAGAGGCGGCGGCGCGCCGAGGCACGCCCAGGAAGGCCATGTGATAAGCAGCTGGGCGGAGGGGGCGTGGCGCCTCGGCGCGCCGGGGGGCGGAACGCAGGACTCCGGAGTCCCGGCGCCCCGCCGGACGGCGATTCCAGCCGCACCCGGGCTGCTTCGGGCCCGCGGGAGAGCCGGTCCCCGCGTTCGAGCGGCGGCTCGGCCCGGCGGGTGACGGGTGGACGGGCTGCGGGGAGGGATCGGGGGTGGGAGGAAGCCGCCGCAGCCGCCCCCGCCGCTCCTTCCCGCCTCCGGCCAGGCCTCCTCCGAGCCGCGGCCTGGCCCGTCTCCAGGTCAACGGCTCCCGACGCGGCAGGGCCCGGCCGTTCGGCCCCAGGAAACGCTTCGGGTGGGGAGCGGCCGCCGCCCCCGCCACCTCCTCCGGGTCCCCGCGAGGAGGGCCGCCGTTTGCGCCGCGGCCGGACCAGGAGACCCGAACGAAGGGTGAGGTGAGCCGGGGGCACGGCGGCAACGGCCGCGGTGGGACCCAGCGGCCGCCGCTGCCCGGGGAGGAGGAGGAGGAGGAGGTGCGGGAGGAGGAGGGGAGGAGGAGGAGGGGAGCAGCCCGCCCTCACTGGCTCCACCCACCTCTCCTCTGATTGGCCTGGGCCCTCGCTAATGAGCCCCTCTCGTCTGGGATTGGCTGGAGAGTGCTGCCTGTCAACACGCCCCGCTGGGAGTCCGGGTTGCTGAGGGACGCCCGGCTGCAGGCTCGGTTTGGGGGCCCTGGGCCGGCTGTCCCGCCCCTGCCGGGAAGGGGATCTGTGGCTGAGCGAGGTGGGCTTGGCCGGGAGTGGAACGGGGCTCTGGAGCCTCTAGGGCAGAAACTTGAACTCTGGCAGTAGCCACTGAGTGGGGGTAGTGCATAAGGAAGAAGCCTGACCCCATGTGGAAGAAGGGCCTGGACGGTTCTCTGGTTAGCCGAAAGGGGCGTCATATCGAACTTTCCTAACTTAATTTGGGGGGGGGGACGACTTAATTCTCTAGGCCTGTTACCTGTCAAAATCCACGTGGAGAATTTGTAGTCTATGGGGGGGGGGGCAAAGGTGGTAGAATACCAGGAAGTATTGAGGCTTCAAAGCCGCAACCTAATTTGAATATTTAACCCTTTTCTCCTTGCTTTCGAAGGATCTCTCTCAGAAAGGGGAAAAAAAAAGTAAAGGCTAATGCAGTCCATTCCTTTTTTTTTTAAAAAACTGGAAGGAACTTTTAATTTATGTTTAAATTTTGCGATTAATCAAACACAAAGATATCTCTTGAATGTCCAGATTATTACCACCAGGAATAATTTAGTTTTTTTTCAGTTATTTAGAAGAAAATAATACTCAGGGCACTGTGTAATTTGCTTAATGGTAGGTCATGTCCTAATTTTAAAAATTAAAAAATGGAAAGGTAGCTTTTTCAGCTGTTTACTTCCATGTTAACTGCTGTTTATCCCATTTCATATCTGAGTTCCTTTTTAATGTTCTTAAAGTGAATCAGCAGGAGCCTGAAATATTAGAATATATAAATATATTTGAATACTTCCTGCCTGTTCTTTCAGGCACTGCCTTAAATGTGTGGGTCTTTTCCTACCTTTGGTGAGTAAGCATTTATTTAAATTCTCATTTATCACATGAGGAAACAGCATTGGACCAAAAATCAGGAGAAATGAGTTCTAATTTGAATCTGGTGAGAAACTGAGGTCCTGAGCAAGCTATTTATTTGACCTCTGATATCAGTTTTTTTTCTTCTCTAAAAGGAGTAGGTGAGCAGCTGAACTAAATATTCTATGAAAATTGGGAATTCCAAGTCTTAGCTGAAAACCCAGTAATTTGGGCATTATATTTAAGAATTATGCTATATATATATATCTGGCCTAACTAAGGAATTAAAGTTGTTTCTTGTGCAAAGTGCTCAGATCTTGCATTTAGAACTTTTCAAAGTGCAAGGGTTAAGATTGGCTACACTGATCAGATATCTAGGACTGAGTGCTCTTTGTGGATAGTGGAAGGAACTTGTAGCCAAAGGAATGAAGACATGCAGCTAGGAATGCAAATTTATTACTTTTTGTGAGACTCAGTTACTGTGTTGTGAATGTTGGACTAGCAATAATATCTAACAGTACCCAGCAATATATGATGCTCTTAATATTTTTCAAGCTACATTGGCAGCTCTTATTTGTGAACTTAAGGAAGGATTTAATTTTTTTTAAAGAATTACTATATTTTTATAGATGATATAGACTAAATTGCCAGAAATTTTGCGTAGTATTGTGTTCTATTCTTCCCAGCCTTAAATCATTCCCTAGAAGTAGAAGTAGTAAAGTACTAAGTAAATGAGTAAAAGAAGTAGATTACTACTTTGGGGTCATTACTACCTTTGTTTAAATGTAAATGTGGTCATCTCTTCTCTCCTTGTTTCAATCCATCCCTTACATTGCTGTTTATGTTGCATTAGTCTTCTTAATGAATTCATCTGCTCCAACATCTTAGAGGCTTCTTTATTGTCGACTGAAGAAAATATAAATTTCATACCTTGGCATTCAAGGCCTTCTACTATTGGGAGCTAATATATCTTTGTACTTTTGTCTCCCACTGCACTCTCCCACTCCCACTCAAACTGCAGTGTAATTTTTGTCATTCTTGATCTTCATTTTTTTTTGTCTTCACTCTGTCCCTTTGCTTAGAACAATTCCACCTAACCTTTCATCTTCTTCCAATTTTTGCCTGTTGAAATTTTTTAATTCCTTCAAGATACAACTTTGGTGATGTGCAGTATGACCTTCTCTATCTCCCATCTCCCAAGCTGGAAGTGATTTATTCTAAAAATTCTCATTGTATTTTGTTTGTACGTCTCCACACTTATTGTCGTTATAGTTATTACCCACGTTTGATTATAAGTTTCTTGAGAACAAGGACTCTGTTTCATTTTGTCTTTGTAATCCCTAGCCTTGTTAATAGGATTTATGCAATAGGAATACAGATAGTTTCATTGAATTAAACAGATATTTTCATTAAAATAGACATTTTAGAAAATATGTAAAGCAAAAAAAAAAATCTACCCATTGACTTGAAATTATTGTTTTAGAGATTGGCTTCAGGGAAGAAACAAATGTGATTATAAGCCAGAAATTTTTCTTGCTGTCTAATCAAATTATCTTCACAGTGACTGCTTTCAGCAAGGCTCATCACTAGTCAGACATTATGAAAATGTCCACTGAATCGGAAAGGTTGGGGTTTAGGATGAGGAGCCATCAGATACGCTACCTTAATAACCAGCCATTTTTGTGGAAGTAGCAGTTTCCTATGAGATTTTTTCATATTGTTATTATACACATAGCAGATCTTTCTTTTTGATTTTGGGGAAATAACTTCTCCAGGCAGAGTGGGTAGGTATAGCTGATGGAATTATAGTAACATCTGATATAGGGTATATTTTACATTTTAGGACTTTACTTTTTGAAAAATTCTTGAATATATTGCTTTATTTTGATAATATTCAATGTCGCTTTGAATAACATGGGAATTACCTGGGTAAGTTAAAATTCAATTTAACTTGAAATATAATGAAAATTGAGTCACAGTAGCCAACTGTCTCACTTTGTCACTTTGACATAACTTTGGTATGGGAAATGTACTGTGCAAATGAATCTAGACTGACACTGAGGGTTTAACTGTCTTTTAGCTATTCCACATTAATTAGATTTTTTAAGCTTTTAGAGTATATTTTCATTTAAATTACTTAGTAGTAACATAGATTTATATAGTATTCTGAGATTTACAAAGTACTTTCCTGATAACCCTGTGAGGTGGGTAATTGAAGTAGTATTAATCCCACTTACAGATAGGGAAACTAAAGCTGAGGTTGAGATTTATTACTCTTAAATATTGGAACTAAGACTTAAATCCAGGTTTGTTTAAACTCTCTTGCACCATGTATAGTCAAGAAATGCACATCAAAGATCTAGGTTTTTGTTCCTTAAAATTTTTTTAAATAACTTAATTCAGCAAACATCTTAATCCTATTTTATGGCAAAGACTCTGCACTGGGTAGAATAAGAAGTCCCTGTGTCCAGAGAGCTTATTGTCAAATGGAAAATAATGCATAATATTGCAATTAATATATGTAATATTAGTACACAACCTGACATAATAATTAATTTGCTTCATCATTTTTCTGTTTAAGTATATTGGAGAGTTGCAAAACAAAGCACTGTATGAATTCATAGGTGTTTCTGACTGGAAAGGTGTGAGTTGGAGAAGGCTTTGTAGAAAAGATGGTATCTGAGCTGTCTTGAAAGGAAAATAGGTATTCAACAAGCATAGAAATTGAGGGAGAAGTCAAGTACAAGGAGCAGTCTGAGCAAAGGTATTAGGGAAGTTTGAAGGTCCAGAGTACACAGAGTTTGGAAACAGAAAATTGGCATGTAGAATGAATGAAGGGAAGTACTATGAGATAAAGTTTGGAAATGTTTTGTAGTATAATATTTAACACCTTGCATACCTTGGCTTGTTTTGTCCTACCAAGTACTAAAGTTTTTAAGCCAAGGAGTGATATGCCCAGATCTGTGTGTAAGAAAGATTATTTTTGTCATCAGTTTAAAGAATGAACTGAACAGGAGGTGATTAAAGATAGACAATCTATTGGGAAGCTAATATAATAGGCAGGTGGTAATAAAGGTCTATATTGGGATCCTTGAATATATAGGAAGAGAATGGATGAGGGAGAAGATATTCTAGAGGTAAAATTGATAGGATTGATAATGAGAGAGAAGAATGAAATAATCAAAACATTGACTTAAGGGGTGTGTGTATTTTATATAATATATTATGCATATATATATTTAATCTCCCCCATGTCACCATTTTGATATATATTAATAGGTTAGACAGAAATAGTCAAGTCAGAGGGAGGAGCAGATTTAGGAAAAAGGATAATAAGCTTGGACTGAGTATCAAATTTTTCAGGAATTTTAGCAGTAAAGGATAAAAGATATAATAACTAATGGTTTCTAGGGGTAAAAGTTTTTATATATTTTTAAGAACTAGGAAGATCTGAGCAGGCTTTATTTTATTTTATTTGTTATTTTTTTAGCAGATGAGAAGAAAAGAAAGATTTAAGGATCATGGGGGAGGGAGGGAAGGAGGAATAGATACAGGAATAGGAGCCTGGAAAGGTGAGGAACAAACAAAATCAAAGGGGTTGGTAGAGAGATTAATTTTAGAAAGGAAGAGAAAAGATAACTTGTCTTCTGCTGCCAGAGGGAAGGAGGAAAGGGTGCTGATGCCAAGGTATAGGAATGAAATGGGAGGGTGGGGAGGGGTGAAAAATCTCTAGTCATCTGGCCTTTAAATCTTCCTAGGAAGTGAATAGCTATGTCATCTGTTGTAAGGGTGGAGGGTGGTAGTGTGGTGGGTACAAAAGAAGAGGAAAACAAGGTTTTCTAGTCCAACTTAAATGGAAAATGAAGCAACCTCTAACCTGTAATTAACACTTTGAATTTTTTTTTGTGTATCGGTTGAACAGGAAGCCAGGATATCACAGCATGGATCAGTCTAGGTCTAGTTCAGGTGGAGGTAGTGAACAGGCCTCTTCTCAAGACCACCGTCACAGTGAAGATGAGCGAAGATGGCAGCAAGAGCGCCTCAGCAGGGAAGAGGCCTATTACCAGTTCATTAATGAACTCAATGATGAAGATTATAGGTTAATGAGAGACCACAATCTCCTAGGCACCCCTGGTAAGAGATGTATAGCAGGAGAGAAATATTTTGGCATTTAAGGAGGCAATTTAGAAGCCTAGCAAGTGAAGAGTTCTATTCAGAGAATCAGAGTACTGGTTTCTCCCTTAAAATGACAAAGGAAAAAATCTGGAATACTCCTTTATGTTGGTATAGGATAAAAAGCAGGAAATAATTCTGCTGCATGAGCAACCTAATTAACAAAACATATTGAAAATACATAAAGACATCTTTCCATAAGATGTTCCAGAGAGAGGTGGAGACATATTTATATGTGTATACACACACACACACACACACACACACACACAAACATATTTACCTTAGGCAAAATTTTCATGAATATAATTATAGACATTATTCAAGATAAGAGTCTACATATCTTTAGGTATAACTACTTATTTAATCATTTGATTTACTCCCTCTCATAAGAAGCCAGTGTACTCTGTAGATCTAACTTGATTATTGGATTGTATACGATATAACAATGAAGTTCAAGAAGATTTAGGGAATAAATAATAATTGACATTTCTAGAAGCAGTTCTTCCTTGATTTCTACATCAAGTAAAGAAAATGCACAGAATTGCAGTCCAAAGTTTATCGACCTAGGGTAGCTTGCCAGGGGATGAAAGAATAAATTTAATTTGAATAAAAATATTCAAAAAAAAGAGAACTATTTGTATTTCTGGTAAATACATAGAATGTGCTAAGTAGAAGTAAAAACTTCCTAGATATTTATTCTTTGGGCCCAACATTTGTATTGCTTTCACTTTCCTTTAGCTTCTCCAAAACAATGAACATTTAAATTCATTCTCTAGTATGCTAAAGATTTGCTCTACATCTCATATGTTCCTTATAAAACTGAGTAAAGACTGACCTTAAAGTTTACATTTTCTAATTACTTTTAGGAGAAATAACATCAGAAGAGCTACAGCAGCGATTAGATGGAGCTAAGGAGCATCTAGCATCTCAGCCTGATCTGGAGAATAGACAAACTGAGGGAGTAACTTTGGGAGGTAATGTGAACACTTTTTCTTTACCTCCACATGTACAAGATTTTATCTGAGCATATATAGCAGTGAAATATATTAGTGTTTGGACAGTCTAGTTTTACATATTCAACTTTTGATTTGATACAAAATTAGATTCATTATTAAGTCTGGCTTCATTCTAAGAATGTGTAACTTGCCCACCAAAAATATATAACTAAACTTAATTTGTAATTGTTTATCAATATAGAATGGAATGACTAAATGTCTAGATAGAGGCCTGATGAAATTTCCGTGCATGAACATACACATGGACATATATCTCTCTTATTCTTTTTAAACCCATTTGCTTTCTCATATTCATATATACATATATATGATATATATGTTAAGTTTAATTATATTTTTACAAATAATAAAAAAGAAATAACCTTTTAAAAGACCATGAAACCAGTGATTTGATTACATTTTAATGGAAAAAAAATTCATACAATATATATTTTGAGCTTGTTAGAGACCTTTTTTGAAGGTCATCCAGTCTAAAACTTTTGATTAAATATGAAGATTCTAATATTACTAATTATAAGACAATTCAATATCTTATCACCATTCTGCAATTATGAGTAAATATACTAATACTCGGAAAATATGAAGAAAATTTGTATTCCTGTCTATTTAAAATTTTCCCCTTATTATCTAGTTATCAGTTTTACTCTCTAAAATAATTTTCTTTATCAAAAAAGGGTAAAGTCATGGTGAAATTATAATAATCACTTATTTTTAATAGTTATTAGTGAATGGAAGAATTTTGTAGATAGAATGATATTTTGTAACTTGAATTGTTAAAGCTATGGTTTTCTTAAAAACCTACTTATAGAGTGAATTTTTAACTCTGTTAGAATTTACTATCTAGTGGTTAACAGAAGAATATATAAGGGCTATGTACAGATAGTCAGTGCATAACTTTCACAGCATTCATTGTTCAGAACAGCAAAGTCAGGTGATTAGTTTTTCATTGGCTGTTGTCCTCAGAACTTCAGAGCTCCAAACTTGTGGAAATTCCTGAATAATAAGATACAGTTCTTGACATTCCAGAATTAGAGTGAATCTTTATTTGGCTCCAGGGGTTGATAGATGTGATTCCTAGCTTTGGCCAAAATAATTTTACACATATAAAGTGAACGTACCTGCTACTTTTTGTTTTTTCTCTACAATGAGGGTAAGAATCTCAAAAGCCTTTTGTTTTAAAATATAATAATGGTTCCTATTTACAAAATGCTTTATGATTACAGAACGTTCATTCACAAAATTTTGATAGATCATAAGAGCTAGAAGGGATCTCAGAGATCATCTTCCATCGTCCTCATTGTACAGATGAGGTATCTTGGGTTTTAGAGATGAAATGACTTGATAGTAAATCTGTGACAAGAATTGAATCCAGATCTTCCCACAGCTAGCCCCAAGGCTCCTTTCACTGCATCATGGTGCCTTTTGTTAGTATTACATACTTGTCTTGATGTTTTGATGTTTATTGTTCAGATGAGGATTTATCTGCTGTGATCCTAGAGTCATGATTTTAAGTTTTGTGAAGCTATGGTAGTCCTAGTACTTTAAAAATGTAATCAAACTTATTCTATTTGACTTTTTTCTTTTTCTTAAGTATGTATATCCATACTTTAACATTAAGTATAAATCAGTTTTAAAACCTTAATTAAATCCAGTTTTTTCCATTTTTCCTAGATACAGAGATCCCCAGGGATAGTTCAAATGGAGACTCCCTGTTAGAATGGCTCAATACTTTCCGTCGGACAGGCAATGCAACTCGAAGTGGGCAAAGTGGGAACCAAACTTGGAGAGCTGTGAGTCGAACAAATCCAAACAGTGGAGAGTTTCGATTTAGTTTGGAAATTAATATAAATCACGAAAACAGTGGATTTGAAGCTCCTGGTGATGAATATGCAAGAGTTTCACATTCTCATACCAGCAGAAGTCATCCTGGAAATGGACACCAAAGAGCAGTTAGTCCTGTGGCCAGAAGAACAAGGAGCCAGACCTCAGTGACTCTGAATGGTGACAGTCTCAGGGTACCAAGGACTAGAATGGCAAGAAGTTCAAGGAGGCGGAATTCAGTAGAAATGTCTTTTTCTATGTTGGGAAGGGTGAGGAGCAGAAATAGGGGATCAGTAAGCATTTCTAGAACAAATTCTGTAAATGATAATCTTCCAAGTGGTCATGACAATCTCCAAGGCACAAATGACTACAACAGTAGAGAAGGGCTAGGTTCATCTTCACAGCTACAAGGAAGCAGGGGTAGAACCACTGTTCCCACAAGGAGTACGAGCCAAAGACAAGAACTAGTAAACTTAGATTCAGCTATAAACAGTCGAAGCCGATCACCAGTTCAAAGACAAGGTGATACTATGGATTCTGAAGAACACAATTCACACAGGGAAAATAGACCTTTACAACAAACCTTTAGAAGGTCAGTTAGGAGGAGACATGTAGCCCGTGTCTATTTAGAGCCAGCTGGGGAACAAAGAGGGACTACCCACACCCCACTGTCTAATTCAGGACTGTTGTCAAGAATTACAGTAGAAGGGGAAGAATCCATTAGGCCCACAGCTGCTGTGAGACGACATCCAACTATCACACTAGACCTTCAGGTTCGAAGGATTCGTCCTGGAGAAAATAGAGATCGGGATAGTATTGCAAATAGAACTCGCTCTAGAGTAGGATTAGCAGAAAACACAGTCACCTTTGAGAGCAATAGTGGAGGCTTTCGTCGAACCATTTCTCGCTCAGAACGTGCTGGCATTCGAACCTATGTCAGTACTATAAGGATTCCACTCCGTAGGATTTCAGAGAATGGACTTGGTGAGCCTTCATCAGTGGCTTTACGGTCAATTTTAAGGCAGATAATGACTGGATTTGGGGAACTGAGTTCGCTAATGGAAACTGAATCTGAGTCTGAATTTCAGAGGAGTGGGCAACATTTAAGAGAGATGCATTCAGAGGTGAGTAACTCACATGCAGTTGCTGGCAGTCAGCAAAATGAAGTATCTTTTCAAGACAGGCAGGCCCAAGAAGGCAGCATTGAAATGAGTGGTGAAAATGAGAGGATCCAATCTAATAACCACAACAATGAAAATAGAGAGAATAGGCAATCTCAAGATGCAAACAATTTAGTTGAAAGTGGGACACTACCTATTCTTCGTCTTGCCCATTTCTTTTTATTAAATGAGGATGATGATGATGAGCACTTTAGGGGTTTAACCAAAGAGCAGATTGACAATCTTTCTACACGGAACTTTGGAGATATTGAGAGTGAACTAAGTAAAACTTGTAGTGTTTGTATCAATGAATATGTAACAGGAAACAAGCTCAGGCAGTTACCTTGCATGCATGAGTTTCATATCCATTGTATTGATCGCTGGCTATCCGAAAACTGTACTTGTCCTATTTGTCGGCAGCCAGTTTTAGGATCTAATATAGCAGACGATGGATAAAATAATGGAACTTGTTTTCATAATTATATTTTATCATAGACTAGTATGTGTTTTAGCATTTATTTTTTAGCCTATTTGTGATGAACCAACGGGGCTGAATTATAATTTAGATAATGGTTTGAGATATTTTCTTTAGAAAAAAAACAAAAAAAACTTGTTTGAAGAGATAGGAAATTTGCATAAATTTTAAAATGCAAGCAACAAATTACAAAGTTTAGAACAATTAATATTGCTAGAACCAAATAATCTTTAATATGTTTTTATTTTGTTATGCTAAGCACTTTCATATATGTAGAATACAGTAGGCTAAAATCAATTTGCTTATTAACAATGCAACAGACTCTATTTAGAATTCAAATTTTCACAGACTCAGTACTGTGTCAAGAAATTGGTGTCTAAATAGTCACTCATTAGCTTTTTGTTCTAAGAACAATTTCTTTTCATAAAAGAATCTTTTGCTGGATGTTTGCTAAAAGTATTTAAGTTACTTGAAATGTTCAATTTAATATGCAGTATACTATACATACCTATATATCTATTTTTAAATTGAAATGTCCAGTCTGAAAACTACCAGTTTGGTTCTATTTAAACTTTTTGGAAATTTTTGCATGTGGTTTTACACAATGCTTAATGTTGATAAGTTCATCTTGGAAAGTGGGTGGATTAAGGCGACATTTAAAAATACATACAGTTCAGTACAATGTTTCTGACAATCTGATTCTCAGTAGGCAGCAAGCAATCTATTGTAGTAAACAAATTTTTCTTTGTAGTATGTTTGAACTTGAAATAGATATGAATTCAGAAATGTAACATGAAAATTTTAGGATATCTGATTACTTTGCCTTTGGTTAAACTTGTTTTTTACTTTATTATTTTGAAAATGCAAAGACTTCTCTTGGATTATAAAATAATGTATACAATATGCACGGTTTCTCAGACTTATATAAAAAGTTTTTTTTGGAAAGGAAAGCATTTCTGTACTGAATAAAATGTATAACTAATATAGTGAGCTCTCTTTGAGGCATAATAAAATAACTATAATAAAGAAAATGTAGAGTTTATATGAACACCAAAAGTCATGTATTAAAAAAACCTTTCTATTTCTACAATAAACATTAATGCAAAGGCTGTGTGTAATATTTTTGTAATCATAGAATCTCAGATTATTAGAAGGATTCTTGGGGATTTATAAAATGGGTCATCCTGGACAAGAATTTTTCTGTGATATTTCTAGAGCCTCTGAAGATCCCCAATGATATCTATGTCACTGTGTCTGAGGTAATTCATTTTACTTTTTGACACCTCTCAGTTTTTAATAAGTTTTTTTTTCCTTATAGGCTCAGGTAACTTGGAGCTGAAATGAGAATTTAGAGATCACCTATTCATGCCTTTCCTAAATCATAAATCTTTTTTCCAAAATTTCTAATAACTAGTCACTCAGTCTACGGTTGGTGATTCAAGACAGAGCACAGGGGTGATAGAGGGGCTGGGTATATAGATTTGTGAGTCTTCTCAAATGAAAATTATCTTACAAATGGTAATTAAACTTAGGGGAGCATAAAAGATCTCTAAGAAAGACTGTAAATAAATGTGAATGTGATTGTGATGGAATACTGTTGTGCTATAAGGAAATGACAATCAGGATGATTTCAGAAAAATCTGGGAAGACATATATGATAAGATGCAAAATGAAATGGGCAGAAAGAGATCATTGTACACTGTAACAGCAATATAGTACTATGATAAATCTATGAATGACTTAGCTATTCTCAGGAATACAATGATTCAAAATAATAAATGCTATACACTTCCAGAGAAAGATTAAACTTGATTTTCTTTTTCTTTTTGGTATGTGTTCTTTTTTGCAACATTTCTAATATAAAAATATGTTCTACATGACTGCACATGTGTACCTTCTCATGTACCTTCTCAAGGGTGGTGAGGGGAAAAAAGTAACTTGGTACTCAAAAATTATGAAAAAATGAATGTTAAAAATTGCTTTACATGTAACTGACAAAAAACATTAAAATAAAAAACATTCTTTTAAGACAAAAAGTATATAGAAAAAGAAGAGGACTCAGTACTGAGGCTTGGGAATCATTCATAGTTAGGAGGTATGATGATTATACAATGACCCAGGAAAAGGTGACTTAAGGAGTACTCAAACTTATAAGAGGAGAACCAGGAAAAATATACTGATAGGAAAACAAAGAACAAAAGACTGAGAAAAGCTATGAGCTTTAATAAAATTGATTATTAGTAACTGGAAAGAGCAGTATCAGTTGAGGGATGAGTTAAGAAAGCCACGTTGCAAAGAATTTAGCAATGAATGAGAGGTTATAAAGTAAAAATAAGTGTAGATGGCAGAGTCCAGTGGAAGGGTTTTGTTTTTAGGACATCAGAAATTTAGACATTTTTCTACACAGTAGGGAAGCAACTTCAGGATTCATAAAGGGATTATTGAGGATGCAATCTGATGAGATGGGGCTAAGATTAAGGGTATATGTGAGAGAATTGACTTTGACAAGAAGAGAGACCATCTCATTAGAAACTAATGGAAAGGATTATAGATGGTTGATGAATTTTGAAGTAAAGAGGAAGAAGCTCTGGGAACTCACAGTTGAATGACATCAATTTTTCTGAGTAAAGTAAGTGATGGAGTCTTTAAAAGGAAATAAATGTAGATGGATTAAGGAGAGAAGGTTGGGGATTAAATTCTGGGGGAAGTGAGGGAATCAATTAGGGAAGAGTAAAAGGACACCACTGCTTGCAGGAAGAGTCCACCTGAAATTACATAATCTATATTATCCAGTTCGTATGGATGAGTGACTTCCTACAGTTCTTATTGAGCAGCATATATGTAGTCCTAGAGGGTGGGTGGTGAGCATAGTCTGAGGTTGATGTTTAATAAGAAATGAGTTCTGGGGAGGCTAGGTGGCATAGTGGATAAAGCACTGGCCCTGGAGTCAGGAGTACCTGGGTTCAAATCCAGTCTCAGACACTTAATAATTACCTAGCTGTATGGCCTTGGGCAAGCCACTTAACCCTGTTTGCTTTGCAAAAATAAATAAGAAATGAGTTCCAATAGGAAAGCAAGGAGGGATTTGAGAGTTATAGAATTGTGATGGGGAAGGAAGGAAAGTAGAACCAGAGCAGAAGTAATGCCCTTAGCAAATATTAAAAGGCAGAGGAAGTAATATGACTGCTATAAGGCATATTAATGAAGAGAAAAAATCATTATTGGCAAAGAATAGATTTGAGAGTAAGTCATTGGGAAACATGGAATGATTGAGAAATTTTTGACTAGGAAATGGAATGGTTATGTAATGGTGAGATCTAGGGTATGACTGTCATTCTGTGTAACTGAGGTGGAGTATAGAAAAAAGGTAACAGGATTTGAGGAAATAGAAGATTAGGGAATTTTAAGGAAGGTTACCTTTTATGTTGTTATATTGTAGTCACCTAATATAAGGGCAGAAGTTGTGGAAGAGTGAGTGAGCCTAGTATTAAGAAAGCACAGAGTATCATCTGCATACCAGTATACAGTAGCTACTGTGATTTGAATACTGTAGAAAATTTTAATAGTATGAGCTTCAAAAGGAGAGGTTGCTTAATTATGGAAACAGGAGATTTTGGAAATGATAGTGGGAGCAAAGAAAATTTCAACTACTCCCCAGGACTAGTGTAATGAGGGGAGGGAGAGAATGAGTGAAGGTCCATCCATTTCTGAAGACAGTACAATGTTATCTACAGGAAGCCAGAAAGTCTTAGTGAGAGAAAGGAATTGAAGGATTATGAGAAGTCCAGAATGAAGGAAAGTTGTTCAGTATAGAATTGGAATTCCAGAGGGTACTATGGAATGAGTAAGCATGGTTGGAATAGATCTTGGGTAGAGTAGTGCTGAGGAGAATGGAGATTACTCCTGGGTCTTGATGAAGATAATTTATGATCTTGGGCAAATCACTTAATCCTGACATTTGTATTCAGGGTGATTTCCAGTTATCCTGGCCACTGGACCCGGATGACTTCAGAGGAAATGTGAGAATAGTGGCTTAGCTCAGCATCCCCTTACTCAAATCCAATTCACTTACTTGTCATGACATCACCTCCCTGATACTTGGTCTTCTTTGAGAGCAAAGAAAAAATATCATCAAAGGGGTGCAATAATGGCTGGGCAACAGACAACCTTCTCCATACTGGGTGGTTAGAATTGTAACTGGGTCATCCATAATGACTATATATACATATATATATATATATATATATATATATATATATATATATATATATATACTTATATATACTTGAACTTCCAAGTGTCTCTCCAAAAATAATTACCTATGTGACCCTGAACAAATCAAACTTTTGGGGTCTCATTTTCTTACTCTGTAAAAAAGAGAATGACCTAGATAATCACTAAAATTCCCCAACACTCAATATATCCCAAATGATAATTGCCATTTATTAACTGGTTTTTTATTAGCCTCAAATGCGATAAAGTATAAAACACTTGCGTTAAGGTGATCACCATTCTGGTAGTATTTTAAGAAAATAGGAGGATTAACGATTTTTAGACCTGGAAGAGACCTTTAAGATTATTTAATACAACCTCCTCATTTTAGAAATGAGGAAACTAAATTCTAGAAGTAATTTACCTAGAATTGCACCACCCAGATTTCTTGACTTTTAGGTTTCATCCTGCTGATGCTTACTTTTTTCAAGATATTGTATTAAGTTTATGAGGTGGATACAAAGAAGCAAATGATATAGTCCCCAATATATATACATATATATAATTGATCTATTAATGGTTTGATTATTAAGTGCTATAGGAGTTTAGTGGCATGAAATCAAATAGCTGAGTTATTCAGAGAAAGCTTCATGGAGAAAGAATGATTTAAATTAAACCTTTACCCCTAATTATGAGTGGAATTTTCCTCTCTTGAGACAAATGGGTAAAAGAGCATAGTACAAGATTAGAATGGCAGGAACAAATGTGTGGAGCTAGAAAAAGGCAGGTGTGTCCAAGTAGTTGACTTTGATTGGAATAGGATTTGCATAAGGAACATAGGAAGTAAGATTGAAAAAAGGAAAGTTGGGATGATACTCTGCAATCAAGATTTGGTCCAAGGGCGGCTAGGTGGCGCAGTGGATAAAGCACCAGCCCTGGAGTCAGGAGTACCTGGGTTCAAATCTGGTCTCAGACACTTAATAATTACCTAGCTGTGTGGCCTTGGGCAAGCCACTTAACCCCATTTGCCTTGCAAAAACCTAAAAAAAAAAAACTTTGAATTTCCTATAAGGCATATTAATGAAAAGAAAAATTAGAGTCAGAGCAACTAGGAAACTCTTAGAATTGCCCAGACATGAGATGTTAAGAGATGAAACTAAAATAATGGCAGCAGGAACTGAACAGAGGGTCAGATTTGAGATATTGGGAATTAATATTTAATATTAATTAGCAACTACCTGGATATGGAGAGCCAGAGAGATGGAGGATTTTAAAGTAACTCCAAGATTGTGACTCTGAATTACCAGAAAAATGATGCCATAAATATCAGAAATAGGTAATTCAGAGGAAGAATTGGTTTGGGTAAGGAAAGTGATATATCCAGTCTTATATTTGCATTTGAGGTGCCAATCAATTGTTGAGGAGATAGGTGTTGGTCTAGGTCTGGAGATTTAAATAAGAGATATGATATAGCAATGATATTTGGAGCATGGGAATGAGTGAAATCTCTTGCTTCAAATATGCACAGGAAATGAAAAGGATTGTGAACAAAACCTTGGGGGCAGGAGAAAGGACCATCCACAAAAGACATCATGTTTGAAAAAAAAGAAAAACATCAGCAAGTATAAAATAAAATGACATCCACTTTGCTTAGCAAACTTTTACTAATACAAATTAATAGATTTATATGTAATGTTTAAAATATTAAAAGCCTTGAAATGTTTTTAAGCTCTTTTGATACACCATTTTTATATAGCTAATTTAAATACTAATCACAGAAATGTCATTTAAGAACAAATGAACAAGCTTTTACTTAACACAGGCCCTCATGCTGGGTGGTCCTGTGCCAGTATCTCCCAATAAATTCCAAAGTTCTTAAAAGAGATCTTCAGGTGTCCTGGTATTTTAGTGACTGATTGTTCTGTGTAATTTCTCCATAAAATAGTCTTTTTGGCAAGTGTACATTTTGTTTTCAAGCAACATGGCCAGCCCATTGTAGTTGTGCTTTCTCTGGTAATATTGGAATGCTTGGAAGTTTAACTCAAGAAAGGACCTCAGTGTCTGGTATATTCTGCCAGGTGATCTTCAGAATCTTCCTAAGACAATTTAAATGGAAGTGATTCAGTTTCCTGACATGGTGCTGGCAGATTGTCTAGGTTTCACAGGCATATAGCAATGAAGTCACAACAGCTCTGTTGATCTTCAGTCTAGTAGTGATTCAGTTTCCTGACATGGTGCTGGCAGATTGTCTAGGTTTCACAGGCATATAGCAATGAAGTCACAACAGCTCTGTTGATCTTCAGTCTAGTAGTCAGTCTAATACCTCTTTTCTCCCACACTTTGTACTGGAGCCTCTAAACACTGATGTAGCTCTGGCAATGCGTGTTCCAACTTCATTAATGATATGTACCTCAATGGAAAGTACACTGCCAAGGTAAGTGAACTTATCTATAGGGTTCAAAACTTCTCCATTTGCTTTAATTGATGGTTCTACATAAGGATGGTGTGGTTCTGTCAATTGGAGCACTTGTGCTTTCTTGGTATTAATTGGTAGGCCAAAATTAGCATTAGCAGCAGAGAATTGATCTATATTTTGTTATATCTCAGCTTCAGTGACTGCATTGAGTGCACATTTATCTACAAACAAAATCATATACCAACACTCCCTCCACTTTGGTCTTGATTTTTCAAGTTGAAGAATTTGCCATTAGTGCAGTAGCTGACTTTGATGCCATATTCATCTTCAGGGAGGGCATTTGTTAACATGACTGAAAACATCATGCTAAAACACATGGGAACTTAGACACAGCCTTGTTTCACTTCATTGGTGACTAGGAACTCTCAAGAGTATCATCCACCATCCAGAACCCAGGCAAGCGCACTGTCATGATATTGACATACAATCTCGATGGACTTCTCTGGGCAACCAAATTTTGACATAATATTCTTAAGCCCTCATGACTGACAGCATCATGGTCTTTGGTCAGATCTCTAAACATTGTATACAGACTTCTGTTCTGTTCTTGACATTTTTCCTGGAGTTGTTGGGCAGCAAATATCAAGTAGACTGTTCCTTGACCCTTTTTAAAGACACACTGACTCTCAGAGAGGTGATCATCTTCCAGATGAAGGATCAGCCTAAGGAGAAGGACTCTGGCAAGAATCTTATCAGGTATAACTAAAGAGAAACATCCCCTGTGAATGTCACAGCACAATCTATATTCCCTTTACCTTTATAGAGATGGACAATAGAAGTAGACTTGAATTCTTGGGGGATAAACTCTTCATGTCACATTACCTGGAAAATATCAGTTTTGTATGAGCAATTGGAATCCCCCCCCACCTTGTAGATCTCAGCTGGAATAGAATCAGCACCTTTAAAGGAGTCTAATGACTTTCAAAACCTCTTCTAAAGTTGGAACTTCACCGAGGGACTGTTTGACTGCAACTTGAGGTAAATATCAATGGCTTCTGCATGGATGGAACACCATTTATGGAACAATACTGTGGAATTGTGTCCCTATCACTAATCAACTTGGCTCCATTAGCACTGAATAGTTGAGATGTGCCATAAATCTTTGGCTCACAACTAGCCTTCAGGGCATCATAAAAGCATTTTGGATTGTTACTATCTGCATGAAACAATTTCATCTGCCTTCTTACCAAACCAAGAATCCTGTAACTCTAAGCTACACTTTACTTTTGATGTAATTAAATACTACCTTCTTAGAAATGAATGAACTATCCTGCTAAGGAACTCTTGTTTTGCATTTAGCAGCTTCTGTATTTCCCCATAATTTTCATCAAACCAGTCTTGAGATTTGCAAGTGTTCTGGCCCAAATTAGCAAAATGCAATGCTGTACACCATATCTCTGAAAGCTGCCTACTTCTTTTCTGCTCCATTGTTGCCAACTGCATGTTGATTCAACTTTCCCTCCAAGTTAGCAAAAAACTGATACTACTCAGAAAAGCACATTAATCTCTTGACATTAATTCTTTTGGTAGTCATTTCACCTTGGGACTACCTCTTTTGTTAAATGTGAATATTTAGCTTGGAGAAGATGAATCTGTGACCACTTCAGCATGCTACATCACACATTGCCTTCATCATTCTCATATGCTGTCTCTTCTTATGATCATATAATCTATTAGATGCCAGTGTTTGCTGTGAGAGTGCATCCATTTAGGTAAATGGATGACAGTGTTTGTGATGAGGTCATGAGTTTCTTCAGTAGTAAACAAACATTGCTGTTTCTGTTTCCACTTCCATTCCTTCCAAGGACTTCCTGCCATGTCTGGTAATCTGAGCCTACTCTAGCATTAAAGTCACCCATAATTAGAAGGTTATCCTCTTTTGGTACATTGTTGATAAGGTCTCCAGGTCTTCATAAAATTTTTCTTTGACTTTGTCAGGGTTCTTCATGGTTGCAACATAGGCACTGATGATGGTGGTGTAGCATTTCCCCTGCAAGTGACAGTCTCATTTTCATAAGCCTGTCATTCACTTCTTTTGACAGTCATATTTGTATTGCAAAACCTACCCCAAATTGACAGCACTCTCCTTCACTATGGTCAACATAAATGTGAATTCATCTCCAACTTCAGTAAGCTGGCCTTCATTTTCCAGCCTTGCTTCACTCAGGGCTACTATTTGGATGTGATACCTGCTGAATTGTCTTGTAACAAAAGTTGTTCATCTTCAGGTCTATTGGATCTTGTATCATCTATGAGTTTGTACACATTCCATGTACCCGTGATGAGTGGTATCTGAAGAAATTTTTATATATATTTTTTTGTCTTTTAATTGCAGGGTGTCATGGTAATCAGGCCAGGGTTGGGTAAAGCAAACAATTTTTAGGGCATCTTTTTCTAGCCCCTTCCTCACACTAGGAGGTGAGCTGTGCAATCCTTAAAAGACTGCTCAAACATGAAGGGGGTTACCAAATTCCACTGCTGCTGCCAGCGAGATGACCCTATGACCTGGGCCACCTCTTTACAGGATTGTGACTTTGACTACCAGTGTGTCTGCATCTGCAGTTTCAATTCTTGTCTGTTACCAAAGGACTTTGAGATAGGATTGGTAAAATGATATGGGTGATGTCTTTTGATTTGTACATAAAGTAGATTTAAGTGAGGCAGAGTTGCATGGAGTCATTGGCCTTTCTCTTCTAAAGTCAACACAATCCAGTGGCAAGACAAAGTCAAAACAACTGTTGATGACTTATATTTTTGATGTCTTGTCAAGCTCTAAGTGTTCCACACCATCTGCTTCAGCTGCCATCCTGACCATTGGAAAATAGTTCTTATCTGCCCTTTCCACTGGAGGTAGACACTTCCCTAAATCACCAATAGGTTTAAGACCCCCTTGATTACCCTCATCTTG
This sequence comes from Macrotis lagotis, assembly GCF_037893015.1. Taxonomy (NCBI): domain Eukaryota; kingdom Metazoa; phylum Chordata; class Mammalia; order Peramelemorphia; family Peramelidae; genus Macrotis; species Macrotis lagotis. The sequence goes on from NC_133658.1 coordinate 734,369,416, forward strand.
GTTTAGCCCATCTGTTGAAACAGTTTACTGGAATGTGGCCAGTCTAGAGGTATCAAACTTGAACTAAGGTCTCTCTTTATTACAATTTTGTTGGTTTGTTGGGTTGCTTTGTCATGCTTGACCCTTCCCGATCTTATAAGAGTTTTCTTGGCAAAGATATAAGAGTATTTTGCCATTTCCATCTCCAGCTCATTTTACAGATGAGTAAACTGAGGCAAACAGGATTAAGTGACTTGTCCAGGTTTACACTGCTAGCAAGGTTTTGAATTAAATTAGAATTTAGAAAGATAAGTTTTCCTCATTGCAGGCTGCTACTTTATCCATTACACCACTTAACTATCCTATTGTTAAAATAACTTTAGTAAAAGAAAGACAGAGTTTATTTGCAAATAGGACTAGAGGCTCATACTTAAGCCTGAGCCAGCTCCTAACTCTTACCCATTCAAGTCAATTGTCTTTTTAGTCCCTTTTGCCACTGTAACAAATTGAATTTCTTCTTAGAAACTTAAAAAAAAGAGATAATACTACTAATAAGACTGCCAGTCTCTGTCAAAAAAAGTATCAAAGTCAAGTTAGGAAGATCTTGCAACATGTAGCAAATAGACTATGCCATGTGGTCAAAGTTCAACACAAAGGCAACACGAGAGAAAGAATATTCTAGTCTCCTGGGTCAGAAAGGCATTGTTACCTGAAACCAGTGGAGCAAACTGAATAGATCAATGTTAGAAGTTTCTCTAACTCAGTCAGGGTTTTATCCTAAGAGACATATTTTGGGGCTGAGGTTATCCTCTCAATGGGAAAAAAAAATCTCTATTCAGTTATTCAATAAAGCATTTATTATATTCATCATGTAATTGTTCTCAATAAATTATATAGGAATGCTTTCCTTGGATGATGTGGTGGGGGTACCAAGGAAATTAGGAAGGATGGAATGGCAAATTTCCTATTAATTAGAGCAATCTAAAGTGGAATAGGGTGCCTCCTGAGATGGTGGACTCCCCTTCACTAGATGTCTTCAAGAAAAAGTTAGATGACCACTTGTATTTGTTGTTAAGGAGATTCATGTTCATATACAGCTTAGGTTTCCAACTCTGAGATTCTATGAAAGTTAAGGTAACATATCTCATCATTACTACCTTCATGCAGTTTGCAATCTGTTGTTTGGTTTTTCTTGTCCTTCATTTTTGAAGAAGTCTACGACATCACAGAGCTATTGCCATGACAAGGACGGAATTGGATTTGAGTGAAGGGAATGCTTTGGGAAGTCACCAGCCTCACTTTCTCTTCTAGAGCCATCTGGATCCAGTGGCCAGGATGACTGGAGATGATCCTGGATGAGAGGCAATCAGAATTAAGTGACTTACCCAAGCTAGTAAGTGGAAAGCATCTGAGGCTGAATTCGAACTCCCATCCTCTTGAATCCAAGGCTAATGCTCTATCCACTGCACCACCTAGATACCCTTTACAGTCTGGTAAAGGAAAAGTTACAAACACAGATAAATATAATATACAACCATAAAATAAGAAATAGCTTACAGTGGGACAGGGAAAGAAGCAAAGTGAGATTGGACCAGGAAAGTCATCCCTGAGGATAAGTAATGGATGGTCTTACAAGATGAGTTCATATCAAAAAGTGAAGGGGATGAGTGATGGGGGCATAAGAAACAAAATGAACAAGAGCATGGAGGGTAAATGGGACACTGAAAAATAGAGAATCAATCAATTTAGTGGGAGTAATCAGGGAATTGAAAGGTACTGACATGAAGAATTGCAAAGGTAATGGTGGTGCCAGATTATGGAGAGTCTTAAATAGTGGTACAAAAGTTCAATGGCAATAGAACCAGTGAAGATTTTTTTTTTATTTGAGTGAAGGTATGACCTATTTTTAATAGATCTTCACATATTTATAATAGATATAGTCTATATAGAATCAGAACACTTTCATCAGTATTCCATCAGTACTTTTAGCATTCAGACAGCCCATGTTGAAGGTGGCATAGTGAAGTGTCCCTGAATCATATGGTACCCATGCTATATACAAAAGATTCACTTAAGGACACAACTTAGAACAACTTCAAGAGTGACACTGATATCTTAGGTTAGGGTGTGTTGGGAAAGCAAAAGCCCAGAATTAATTGAAGCTTATAAAATATGCCAAGCATGAAGAAAAAGGGCATAGCAAGGGCATTTAAAAAAAAGAAGGAAGAGACAGGTCTGCACTTTTTTCTTTTAGAATGGATGGAATAATATTAATAGATGGCAGAAAGAATCATTTCACTGAAGTTTCACTGTCAAGAAGAATCATTTTCAGATTGAAGAGGAAAGGGATGGGGGAAGGTTAAAGAATGGAAACCCAAGATAAGTAGGGAATTAGAAGTCAGTCAACAAATATTTATTAATATTTATTACGTTCCAGGAATTATTCTCACAATCAATACCAGAGAGACCTTGAGAGAGTCCTTGTATTGTTTCTTCTGACCACCATATGAATGCCTGCCTTGTATGAGCTCTCCCTAAAAGTCTTTTAGGCAATTATATATTTGGCATTTGAATAACTTGGCAGACCCATCAGAGTTGCATTCTTTGCAGTAGAATTTGAATGTTTGGCAGTTTAGCTTGAAAAAGTTCCTTATCTTATCTTATCTTGCCAGATGATCTTCAGAAACTTCCCAAGATATATATCTCATGTAATATATAATCACATATATATATATATATATATATATACACACACAAACACACACACATAGGTATGTATGTAAATGTGTGTAGAAATAGAGAGAGAAAAAATGAGGGGCACTAATTGGGGGAGGGAAGTTTTGAAAAAAGACAAAGAAGTTAAGAGATGAGGATGAGGCATGAGATATTTTATTCATGTGAGAAAGCTAGTATTCTAACCCACGAGCATCATATGGATGAAGATCCAGCAAAGAAGACTTAGAAGGAATGGTTAAAGATGAGAACCAGGAGAGAAAAGCATCATAAAACCCTAGAGAGGAGAAGTAAAGAGAAGATCGTGACCAGCAGCGTCAAAAACTTAAGTGATGTCAAGAAAAATGAGGACTAAAAAAAGACCATTAAATTTGGCAACAAATCTTTGATAACTTTGGTAGTTTCATAAAATGATGGACTAAGACACTAAATAGTAGAAAGTTTAAAAATTGAAGGTACTGGGGGAAGCTAGGTGGCACAGTAGATGGTGCACCAGCCCTGAGTTCAAATCCAGCCTCAGACATTTAATAATTACCTAGCTGTGTGACCTTGGGCAAGTCACTTAAACCCATTGCCTTGCAAAAAAAAAAAACTGAAGGTACCCAAGGTAGAGGATTTTCTAAAGGAGTTTAGTTGGGGAGGGGAGGAAAGATATAGCAGTTCCAATTGAATTAAGGCAACAAAATGGCTCAGTGGATAGAATACTGGGTCTGAAGTCAGGAAGACCTGAGTTCAAATTTGGCCTCAGACACTATTGTGTGACCTTTAGCAAGTCATTTAATTCTATTTACCTTAATCCACTGGAGAAGGAAATGACAATTCACTCCAGTATCATTATCAAGAAAATCCCGTGTTTAATATGGTTCATGGGGTCATGAAGAGTTGCCACAACTGAACAGAAACAACAATGGTTGGATCAATGAAGAGTTTTTTCAGGTTGAGAGAGACACATGGGCAAAGTTACAGGGAAGGAACTAAAACATTAGGGGGAGATGAAAAATAAGAGAATGGAAATGATCATGGGAATGATTTGCTATAGAAGAGAAATGGTGGGATATAGATTTTATTGGCAAGAAAGGTCACCTCTTTATCAGAGACATACAATGAAAAAAGAGAGAGGAAAATGTCTGAGAGATGAGGTGGGGATTAAGGAGAACTCTTGGTTAATAGCCTCATTGTCTGTGTGTGTGTGTGTGTGTGTGTGTGTGTGTGTGTGTGTGAAACATGAAACAGGCACTCAACTGAAAGGTGGGAAGAGAAGATACTTTAGGAAGTTCAAGGAAGGACAAAAATGTTTAGAATAGCCATTATGGTGAATGAGATATAACAAATCAACTAGAAATAGTCTTGTGAGAGATTAATTGACACTATGTATGATAAATTTATAGTAGAGCCTATTATTACAATTTCTTGATTTTTCTCCAGCTTCATTTGGTAACACATATTGAAAGGGGTGGAGTAGTAGAAGTAATCAAGGCAAGAGGTCAGCAATGTATAATCATCAATAGGAGAAGAAGTTAAGTAATTCAGAAAAGAGAAAATAGTGTAGAAAAATTAACAGTTAGAAAGCAAGCATAGCCAGAGCAAGATTGATGGCCTGGTTAAGAATTGAGGGATAAAGGAAAATAAAGAACCAAGAACAAGGTTAGGGGTCATAAGGCACAAGGAAAGATGGAGTGTTAAAAGATTTTTGGTAGATAAAGGAATTTGAAGTTTTGTGAACATAGAAATAGAAGAATTGTGGGTGATAGCAAGATCAAGGGTATGGCATTTCTGTGTGTAGATAAGGAGGAAGAAAGATCATAGGGATTAAGTAGATTGAGATATCAGGAAGTTAGAGTATTTGAGAGAATATCAACATGCATATTGAAGTGCCTTGCATGAGAGCTGGAGATGGCAGTAGAGGTAGAAATAGAGCCAGTTAAAGAATGGGAAGTTGAGGGTATGTTCATCAATTGGGGAATGGCTGAACAAGTTGTGGTATATGAATAAAATGGAATATTACTGAGCCATAAGAAATGACAAGCAAGATGGTTTCAGAAGAAACTAGAAAGACTTACATAAACTGATGTAAAGGAAACTATGTATGACATCTCCCTTCAACAATACAACAATCCAAGACAATTCTAAAAGACCCATGATGAAAAATGCTATCCACATCCAGAGATGATCACTTTCCATATTTTTTGTAGTTTTTTTTTTTACTTTTGTTCTGTTTCTTCTTATGCAACATGGCTAATATGGAAATATATTTTACATGATTGCCCAATTATAACCTATATTAAATTGCTTACCATCTTAGTAAGGGGGAAGGGGTTGAAAGAAAGGAGAAAATTTTGGAACTTAAAATTTTATTTTTAAAAATTAATGTTAAAATTGTCTTTATATGTAATGGGAAAAATTATGCTATTTAAAATTTTAAAAAAAGAAATGAAACCAGTAATAGAACTTATTGAAAAGGAGAAACAACATTTTGGGAATCAATAAGTAATGGGCAACAGAATCTAGAGTAGATGATAAACTTGTCTCAAAGGAAGAGGGAAGAGAAGTTGCTGGGTTGATAGTGTTAGAGGGATAGTACAAATATAGAAATGGAGAACAAGGAGCATTCCATCTCTTTCATCATGATCAATGAGTTGAAGGGTATGAGTGAGAGTGGAATCAGTACTGAAAAGGGTCTCCAGGGAAATAAGTTCATAAGAAATAAGCTATATCTCAGTGCATGCCAAAAGATGGAAAGGGTTAGAAAGGAAAAAGTTTTGGAAGGAAAGAAATCAATTTATTATGGAGCAGGAATTCTAGAGGGCACAATGGAGGTAGCAGGCAGATCTGGAATGGGATATTGGCAGATTTGGGCAGAGTTGAATGAGAATAAAAGAGAGGGGAGTTGGTGGTGGGAAATGGAGTCTACACCATAGACAGTTGGTAATTCAGAATCACTGGAATGGGGAATGTAGGTGGTGGGTGGAAATATGCTAATTACTGTGGAATGAGAACCAAAGTGTCAGTGGCTGGAGAGAGGTTCATTGAGGCAAGAAGGTAATTAGCCTCTTCTAGGTCTTCCCTTGAAGTTCAGCCTTATAGCCAGTAATAATGAATTCTTTGAGATTTCAAAAATCTCTCAGAGAAGTTCTGAAACAGAAGCATGAGAAAATGAGACTCTAGGGGAGTCCTACTAAGTAGGTAGAAGGTAGCAGCATGAATTGACCTGGCTAATGCAGTCTCTGAGAGTGATGACAGAAGCTGGAAGGTAGGTGATTGGTTCTGGTCCTGGCAATGCCTAGCTGCTGTAAATGAGTTTAGATTATCTGCTCTACACAAATATTACCTTTTAGGATAATTTTCAGATTATTGCAAGAACTTGCAGTCTTTATTGCTGAACCACCAAAAATAATCTTTGAGGAAATATGGAGAACATAAAACATGTCATATGACAGGGGACAAGCAAATATCTAGATTTTTGCAAAGATGTAAGACCTGTAAACTATAGAGTGGTGGGCTAGGTGGTACAGTGGATTGCTGGAGAAGGAAATGGCAAACCACTCCAGTAACTCTGCTAAGAAAATCCTCAATGGGGTCATGAAGAATCTGACACAACTGAAAAACAACTGAAATCGAATATGATCTTGATAATGGGTCCCACCAATGTGGTAGAAAGAATTCTCGAAAGATGGGTTTTTGAACATTTAGAAAAGGAAAATAAAGATTAATGCAAACCATTTTGGATTCATTAAAAGCAACTAATATCAAGCCAACCTTATTTCTTCCTCCCACCCTCCACAGTATTTGTCTAAAGGAAGAGTGATAGACTCTTAATTAAAAGCTTAGAAATAAACACATATTTCTTTTTTTGATAAATACTACCTATTTAAACCAAGATCTGGTATTATTTTTAATGGAGAAATGTTAGAAATCTTTTAAAATAAGTTAAGTGTAAATAACAATGAACATTATCACCACTATTATTGATATAGTTCTAGAAATCCTAACTTTGCCAATAAAAAAGTTGAGAAAATGAGCAGGAATGAAGAGAAAGAAAAATGATACCTTTTGCAGATGATTATTATCTACTTAGAGAACTCAAAATTTGGATAAAAATAGTTGAAAAATTTAACCCCAAAAGTAGTAGTATACATAAATAATCTGACTTTCAGCATGGTACTAATAACACTGCAGGAAGAGCTAAACAAAGAAATTCTCTTAAAAATAATTACAGACTATATGGACCATTTGGTAATTCAACTACCAAGAAACCCACAGGAATGATATGAATACAACTAAAAACACTATTTACAGAAATAAGACAGACATAAATATTTGGAAAGATAATAATTGCCCATTGTCTGACACTGCCATATAATAAAATAATAATATTACCTTGGTTAATTTACTTATTCAGTTCTTTACCAACTGAACTTCTAAACAATTGAATAGAACTAGAAAATACTATAACAAGAGTCATCTGGAGGGAAAAAAAGGGAGTTCTTCACAATGCCCCTGTTCTATCTTATGTTGAGAGGCATATCTTTCTTTGATTGAACAAGCTGAAAATAATAGGATAATGGTATTTATGTCAAGTAAATATTCATCAAGCAGGAAGTTTGACTCTCCAACGGGACTTCTCCAAAAGTTAGCTGAAAGTTACAACTTGGTGAACTATCAATAAATGTACCTTTAACCTAATTTGGTTTTACTCTTGCTTAAACCCCAAACCCCCATACTTTTGGGAACTTTTTCCCAATAGTTTCCTCACCTGCTAAATTTAATTGCATTGATTTTGTTTTCACTTTCAGTCTAAGTATCCTTTTTTTGTTATTGTTTAGTTGTTTTTCAGTCATGCTTGACTATTCATGATCTTATTTGGCGTTTTCTTGGCAAAGATACAGGAGTGGTTTGCCATTTCCTTCTCTAGCTCATTTTACAGATGAGGAAACTGAGGTAAATAGGGTGAATCAGGTTCACACAACTTGAAAGAGTTTAAGGCCATATTTGAGGAGGCTGAATCTTCCTGGCTTCAGGTCCAGCACTATCACTTTGATACCTAACTGCCACATAATTCCATTTTAACTCTTGCAATTCTTTCTGTTCTTTGGTAAAAATTATTCCCCTAACCATAGTTGTGAAAGGTGTCTCCTTCCCTGATTGCATATATATAATGCCAACTATTGTATTTAGGTTATACATCTATTCAGAGTCTCTTTTACTAGGCAAAACCCAAGTTCTGCCAGTTTTTTTTCACTTTGCCCAATACCTTATTTATTTATTTATTTATTTAGGTTTTTGCAAGGCAAACGGGGTTAAGTGGCTTGCCCAGGGCCACACAGCTAGGTAATTATTAAGTGTCTGAGACCGGATTTGAACCCAGGTACTCCTGACTCCAGGGCTGGTGCTTGCCCAATACCTTTAAAAAAAATTTTTTTTAAGGTTTTTGCAAGGCAATGGAGTTAAGTGACTTGCCCAAAGTCACACAGCTGGGTAATTATTAAGTGTCTGAGATCAGATTTGAACTCAGATCCTCCTGACTCTAGGGTCAGTGCTCTATCCACTGTGCCACCTAGCTGTCCCTTGCCCAATACCATTTGTCCTTTATTGAGCCCTCAATCCAGTAGTTGGGGTCTTTGGGTATATCAGATACTATATTCATCTGCTTCTGCATCTTGTACAGTACATTAGAAAGAAAAATAACACCTTAGAGAACTTGATTCATAATCCTGCCTCTAATACTTACTCCCTTTGTGATTGTGGATAAGTATTTAATCTTTCTGGACCTCAGTCTTCTTATTGGCATAATATGTAGGATGTTGAAGAGCAGATGACCACTTCCAACTCCATAAATTTCTCTCTGGCTTATTATTCTGCTAATTGGCTCCACTAAACAATCACAAGTCAATTTTTCCATTTAATCAACACCAAATGCTACTAGTGATCTCTGCTTTGAAACAAAAATCTGATTTGAGATCTAATACTACTAGGCATCCTTTTTTTTTTTCATTTTTCCTTCAAGTTTCCTGACCCTTCCCCCCCCCCAATAAATCTTGTTAAAATGCTTTCTAGTTCTGTCAAGTTATTTAGTAGTTTAGTTGATATAGAACTGAATAAAATTAATTTAAGTATTATGATTATTTTATTAGAATGGCAATGCCAAACAATGAATGATTATTATCTTTCCAATTTTATGTTTGTCTGATTTCTGTAAATAGTGTTTTATAGTTGTAACCATATCATTCCTATGGGTTTCTTGGCAATTGAACTACCAAGTATTCCAGATAGTCAGAAATTTTTTTTTAGGATTTTTTTTTGCAAGGCAATAGGGTTAAATGACTTGCCCAAGGTCACACAGCTAAGACATTCTTAAATGTCTGAGGCTGGATTTGAACTCAGGTCCTCCTGATTCAAGGGCCAGTGCTCTAGCCACTATGCCACTCAGCTGTACCTTGTAGTTATTTTTAATAGAATTAATTCTTGAAGGTGTTAGTGATGGACATGGTAGAACCCCTTTGTCCACAAGAATTTTTCCTTTTGATGATGGCTTCCAGGATTAACAGCAAAAAGTAGAGACATACAACTGAGGGAGCAAGTTTTTAAAACACTTGAATATCTGTCCTGAGACTCTCTTCAATAAAAGTTTTTCACACTTCACTCCTTTTGAGAACAGGGCTGCCACCTGGGACTCATTTGACCCTGAAGCCATGACTTCTTCATCTAGAGATGAAAGAGACCTTAGAAGTCATCTGGTCCAACTCATAAGTTAGCATGTGACAGAAGTAGGATTCAAACTCAGAACCTCTGGCTCCAAATCCAGTTTTCTTTCCACAAAGTGCTATTATGTTGCTGAGATCCACAATGATGAGCTAACACTGCCAAGTATATGTATTCCCTGGAAATAAGCTCACTGATCTAAAGGCATGCTAAAGAATTGTTAGATTTAACTCTAGAGGGAATCTTAGAGATCGCAAGTAAACAGGTTTTTTTTGATGATAGGAAAATGAGGTGACATCAGAGAAAGGGGGCTCATTCTAAGTGGAAAACTCCCAGACAGATCATCTGACCCTGGAGATATAAAAGGCTTAGATTTTAATTCACTGCAAAGTTCACATGGTTTTTTTTGTACAAGTGATTTTTTTTAATACATTACTAGAATATTCTTGTTTAAGAGTAAACATAATATCTCCTCCCCAAAAAAATATAGAACTCATGAGAAATAAAGTAAAAGAAAGAGAAAAAATGTGTTTCAGTCTGTGTTCTGATACCATCAGCTCTGTCTCAGGTGGATCACATTCTTTATCATAAGTCCATCACAGAAGTTACTTCCGTGTGTTTCCACTGTTGCTGTTGCTGATTGTAATTCCTTCCTTCCATTCCTCTCCACTACCATATATTATATTTTCTCTCTCCTTTCACTCTGTCCCTTTCTAAAATGTGCTGTAGGGTAGCTGAGTGGGGCAGTGGACTGATCACTGGCCCTGGAGCCAAAAGGCCCCAAGCCCACATAACCACCCCTGAGGCCCAGCAACCATCCATCTCCATGGTCCTGGACAGACCAATCAATCCCAGCCCCTTGAAAGAAGTAAAAAAGATGGTGTGTTATATCTGATTATTCTCTCCTATGATCTACCCTCTCCTCTATCACATACATCTCCCCCTTCCCCCTTTTCCCCCTGCTCTCCTTTTTTCTCTAGATGTCTATATCCTATTGAGTGTATATTCTGTTTCCTCTCTGAGTCATTTCTGATGAGAGTGAAGGTTCCCTCGTTCCCCCTCACCTTCCCCCTTTTCATATCATTGCAAAAGCTCATTGCAAAAAATATATATACATATATATCTTTTATATGAAATATCTTAGCCTATTCCACTCTCCTTTCTCTTACTCCCAGTACATTTCCCTTTTAGCCATTGACTTCATTTTTACAATATATTATATCTTCAATTTAATTAATCTATAGAAGCTCCTTCTACCTGCTCTATTAAATTAGAAGCTTCATATGAGTATTTTCAGTATCATTTTTCTATGCAGGAATACATGCAGTTCATCATCATTAAGTCCCTAATATTTTACCCTTCTCCTTTGCTCTCTATGCTTCACCTGAGTCATGTATTTTAAGGTCAAACTTTTTGTTTAGCTCTGGTCGTTTCAACAGGAACATTTGAAATTTCCCTGGTTCATTGAAAATCCATCTTTTCCCCTGGAAGAGGATATTCAGTTTTGCTGGGTAGTTGATTTTCAGTTGCATTCCAAGCTCTTTTGACTTCTGGAATATAATATTCCAAGCCCTATTAGCCCTTAATGTAGTTTCTGCTAAGTCCTGTGTGATCCTGACTGCAGCTCCATGATATTTGAATTGTGTCCTTCTGGCTGCTTGTAATATTTTCTCTTTGATTTGAGAGTTCTGGAACTTGGCTATAATATTCCTGGGGGTTGGATTTTTTTGGATCTTTCCAGGGGAGATCAGTGAATTCTCTCAATTTCTTTTTTGCCCTCTGCTTCTAGGATATCAGGGCAATTTTCCAGTAGGAATTCCTTTTTTTAATTTTTTTATTCTTTCTTCATTTTATAATTTATTTTATAATTTGTTTCATTTTTTTTAAAGCAATGGGGTTAAGTGGTTTGCCCAAGGCCACACAGCTAGGTAATTATTAAGTGTCTGAAGCCGGCTCAAGTACTCCTGACTCCAGGGCTGCATTCTTTAAAAATGAGGTCAAGGCTCATTTCCTGATCATGACTTTCAGGTATCCTAATAATTTTTAAATTATCTTTCCTGATTCTGTTTTCCAGATCAGTTGTTTTTTCAATGAGATGTTTCACATTTTCTTCTAATTTTTCATTCTTTTGGTGTTGAGGTATTGTATCTTGACTTCTCATAAAGTCATCAGCTTCCTTTAGCTCCATTCTATATCTGAAGGATTTGTTTTCCTCAGAGAGCTTTCTTATCTCCTTTTCCATCTGTCCAATTCTGCTTTTTTAAAGCGTTCTTCCCCTCAATAACTTTTTGAACTGTTTTATCCATTTGACCTATGCTGGTTTTTAACATGTTATTTTCTTCAACATTTTTTTTGGATCTCCTTGACTAAGCTACTGACTTCTTTTTCATGTTTTTCCTGCATCTCTTTCCTTTCCTTTACCAATTTTTCTTCTAACTCCCTTACTTGATTTTCAAAACCTTTTTTGAGCTCTTTCACAGCCTGAGCCAACTTCTGTTTTTTTTGGAGTCTCTTTAGATGTAGAAGCTTGTACTTGCTCATCTTCAGATTGAAGATCTGTCTGTGATCTTGGGATCATAGAAAAAGTATTACTCAATTGTGTTCCTCTTTTTTCTCTGTTCATTTCTCCAGCCTGTGCCTGGTTTGGGGGTGCTTCCTGAGCTTTTGAGTATTATCGGGACATCCCCCCACAAGTACCTCAGTGTGTGTGAAGCTCTGTCTGCTCTCCTGGTCTATGAATGACCACAAGTGCACCCCTCTGCCATGGGGCTTGGGGGGGGGGTCCTGTTCTATGGTGGGGGGGCCTAGACTGCGATCAGGATATGAATGTGGTCAGAGCCCCAGAGTCCTGTTCCAGGCACAGAGGACAGACCTTGGAAGTCTCTATCCACGCCCCTACCTTCGGTAGGCTGAGCATTCAGGGCTCAGTTGCCTGGAGGCTTCTGCCTGCTGGCTCCATGCCTGCTTCTGTTTTCTGGATCTGGGCTGCCACAGCCACTGCTGCTGCACTGAGTGCCCTGAGGGCCTGGGCTTCAAGCTTACTCTGGGGAGGTCTCCCTGCTGATCCTCCAAGCTGTGCCTGGTGCTACCTGGTGTGCAGGTCAGGAAACTGCTTCTGCTGCCTAGAGCCGTTTCCAGGAGGTTGAAGCTGCTTCTTCCCTCTGGCGGGGCCTCCACTCTAACCCCGTGGACCAGAATTTTTCCACTATTTTCCAGGTTACCTTGGGCTGGAGAATTGCCTCACTGGATCTTTTTTCCCCCCACTGGATCTTTCTATAGATTTTGTCTCTCAAAAATTTAGAGTTATAATTCTAAGATCTTTGAAATATTTTGTAGAGAACACCTAGGAGAGGCTCTTTTCCTGTTATCATCTTGGCCCAAAGTTCACATGTTATTACAGAAATTTCACAAGTTACTACATAAATAAAGTTCACAGGTGACCACAAACAGTTCACAGGTTAGACTCTCTGGAGAGGCAGCAAGAAGCAAACTACTTAAAAGAATAGACTGATTAATAAAAGTTGAGGGAAAAGAGGAAATGAAAGGAAACAGTCAGGAGATGTGACTGGACTTAGACCCACATGGATTCAGCATGGAGGAAGGGGTCAGTCAAACTTTTGAGGGGAGCTTAGGCTACCTCCTAGACAGAGAGAGAAGTCAGGGGGGAAGGGGTCAAAGAGTGACCCACCCCAATGTGATTGGGGTCAGGTATCTACCTTGGAAAGTTGAGAGCCAGGAAGTGGAGGAGAGGAAGAGAGAGGGGTTGAGGTTGATTTCTATTATCTTGGTGAATTTGCATTTGAGAAGAGGGTTACATTGAACAATGAAGAGGGAGTCGGAGGCTCCCATAAGTATTATTAAAGGCCCCCATAAGTAATATTAAAAGCCTAGATAAATATTTCTCCTTCAACATTTTCAGGGACAAAATTCTCTGTCCCAATCCCAAGGGGCAAGTGGGTAGTTTCTCTAAAGGTTTGTCCACGTCTCTTCATTTCATGGATAAATGAAGGAAGGCTTTGAAAAATGATCATTTGCCTTGTATAGCAAGTTAATGAAATAGGGCATGAGACCCCTTTCAATTCCTATTTCCCTATACCTATTGATTAATCATCAATAGGTTCTAGGTTAAACCCTACTTCCATAATTATTTGGGTCCCAATTAGCTAAGAGTGATTACAAATAGCAATTTTTTTCTGTTTTGACCAGAAACCTGAGGATCTTCCCCTCCCAGATTGAAGGGGTTTTTTTGATTAGATAAGAGAGGCCATTCTTAGCCTCATTTCTTTCTTACCTAGTCTTAATCACTCTAAATGAACTGCCTCAGTCAAACAAAGACTTGCTAAGGAATTTAGCATCTTTGAAAAAGGACAGACAGCAACATTGATCTTTCTACTAATCCATGATTTAAAAAAAAACCTTTCTAAAAGCTAGGTAGACCCCCCATGGTTGTCTAGTTAATCCTTAAACAGGTATGTAAAGGTGAGCTACTACTGAGACACTGCTGTTTAGTTATTTCAATTGTGTTCAACTCTTCATGAACCCATTTGAAATTTTCTTGGCAAAGATACTAGAGTGGTTTGCAGTTTCCTTTTGTAGCTCATTTTACAGATGAGGAAACAATCAAGCAGGGTTTGGGACTAGAATAACATTAACATTATAGCTGATAAATCAACCTATTGTATAGTTCATAGAATTCATTCAAGAATGTCACAGAATCATATCACCTCAAAGATGATTGGGACTTTGAGGCCATCTAAGCCAGTCTATACATAAAGAAGCCATTCCATAACATACTTGACAAATAACCACTCAGTTTTTGCTTGATGACCTCAAGGAAGGAGGCTCTCATTATCTCCTGAGGCAGCACAATGTGATTCTGTGATATTCTTGAAAGAATTCTATGAACCATACAACAGGCTGTTGATTCATCCTCTGAACTTCTAATTATTTGCCATCACAAAAAAGAGCTGCTATAAATAATTTTGTACATATGGGCTCTTTGGGTTTATAGACCTTGTAGTTGCTACTGGGTCAAAAATTCTGCAGGCTTCTAGCCCTTCTGACAGAGTTCCAAACTGTTCTCCAGAATGGTTGGACCATTTCACAACTTCACCAGGAATCGATTAGTGTCTCTGCTTTTGCTCTCTAGCATTTGTCATTTTCCTTTTCTGCCATGTTATCCAATAACAAACATCTTGCAGGTTTATTTTGATCTGCATTTTTCTAATTATTAGTGACAGAGCATTTTTAAATATAACTGTAGTTCATAATCTCACCATTTCAAGGATTAGTCAGTCACTCATATGACTGAACTCTATTTCATGCTCTATACTGAGATGTAATTCAGATTATAATATATTTCCTTTGCTTCTATGAATAATTAATTGCCTCAAATATAATTTACAACCAATTGTTTCCATGAAGAGCTGCCCTTTTCCTAGACTTTGCCCTAATGCATATTTAGATTGAACAGATGCCTTAACAAGGATAGGAATCTTGAACATAAACCACAACATATATCTTTCTGACAAGATAATTCTCCCTTCTCATATTTCCCCTTAACCCCAATCCCCACCTGCCCAGTGCTGAGATTGTAATTAAAGTGATGTCATCTTCTTATGAGTATTCCAGAAGCAGGGGAGGGGGAAATGTGCCTGGGGAATTTAGAGTAGAGGATCATTCACAGGAGGAGGAAAGACTGAAAAATTGTATGTGTGCTATTATCAGACCCCTACCATGGTCATAGTAGTGAAATACATTAAACCATTAAAATCATCTCTAAAATGACAATATTCCTGGAACTCTGGCCTTTGGTCTACTACTGAAGCAGAAATAATGACAGGATCTGAAATAATAATTAATAAATCCATCACTCTCAACAACCAAGAGGGTCACCAATTAATTTAAGCAGCAGATGACTTTTCAACTTGATCACATCAGTGACAGAGTCTTGGGGAAGAGCTGAATTTCAATTGCCAGTCAGCCAAGTAAACAACAGACCTTTCAAAGCTATGTACTGCAGCAGGAAGCATAAATGTAAATTAATTTAGAGGATCCAGATGAGTTCATTTGAGCCTTCCTTAAAATGGCAGGGGTTATTTGCTTCATTTCAGTTGCCTTTGAATTTTTGAAAACAGCTGTCCAGAATGCAAATTAAGGATCTTCTTCCCTCTACTAGAATACGGATGGAGAGACTGAAATTAGAGCCTAAAAAAATGAAAGAAATACAGATTTTGTGAATTAAAAACAGGAACCAAATGAGTGGATACATGGTAACTAAATCAGGAAATGAAGCTGGAAGATTATCACATATTATACCTCTAAAGTGATGCTCCAGATTCTTCTTTACTTGTTGCCAAGCAGCAGGTAAGTTTATGCTAAGCCTGGGGCTTTTGTGTAGCCCAGATATATATATATATATATATATATATATATATATATATATATATATATATATATTCATTTAGAGATGAGATAAAAATTCTGAAGGTTCAGAATCAGTTGGTCCTCTGAGAGAGATATTTTATGAAGTCCTAAATAAGCCACATTCCTAAATAAGCCACACTTTTTAAGGTCTAAAGGGAAGGAGGTTGTTCAATGAAAGTAGTCTTGGATCCAGAATAGTGACTTCCTCAGTACTTAATTTGTCCTCTACTTCTCTCTAGTGGTTCCTTTTGGCTTTACAAGAATTATGAAAAATGGGATGTAGAATTGCAATTAACTGGCAACAGTAGGAAGAGGCTTTGATTCCAAAAGTAGAGAAATTGGATTTCATGTGAGTTTCCATTAAAACAGAGGGGTTTTTTTTGAGTTCAAGAACCATATTTTCTTTCTATTCTCAGGACCCAGTGCTTGTACTCTTAGTACTTGTATCTGGTCCTAGCAAATACTTAATGCTTGTTGACTGACAATTCTTGCTATCTGTGTAAGTCCCAATAAACCACTTAAATTTTCTGGATCTCAGTTTCCTAATGTGTAAAACAAGGGGACAAGGCTAAACATCCTCTAAGGTCACTTCCAGGTATAGGAATATGATCCTGTAAGATATAAGGATGACTCCAATTTCCCCCAAATAGAGAGAGACAAGGTGATATAGCTTGAAGAATTCTCATCAAACAGGAAAACAACAAGGAGTTTCCAACTCAGATACAATTGCCAGAGAAAAAGGACAAAGCAGTCTACCCAAAGATTGCCCTAAATCCCATGGCCCCTATACTGGGTTATATACATTTTCCATTATTACTTCAAATATCTATAATCTCTGCCACTCTCCATTTATACATGTGGTCTTTTAAAGACACAGGATAAGCAAGTCTTGGTTGTTTATAAAATGACCAATACAACTATATGTCCTCACTCTGAAAGTGCGCACTAAAATAAAATTCCTATCTGTTTATTTCTTAGATTATTATCTCATAGTGAACATTTTGGGCAATAGGATCTAAAAATATTTGAACAGACTTTTAAAATTGGGAAAAATCACTAAAAAGTCACTAGGAGGAAAGCCTCTATTTTATTCCTAGCACAACCTTCATGCATCTGAGATGATAAGACTGGGTGAAGTATCATTTGAAAAGAGTATGGAAGATTGAATGGACTGAAGGTTCAATATGAGTGAAGCAGCTTTTTAGAAGAATCAAGGCAAAAAGAAATACCACAAAACTGGTAAAGGGTAAATTCTATCTTGATTTTCAAAAAAAGGAAAGCAGTTATATTCTTCAAACTATATTCTATTTCTGGAAAAACTCCTAGAACTCATTAATAAAGGCATGGTTTGTGAAGGAAGAATTTATGAAACACCTACTATGTGTCCTAGCACATATTTAATCCTCACAACAGGTACCTGTAAGTAATAATCTAATATAATCCATTGCTTTTCACTAAAATCCTATTATAGTGAATCAATTTGTTGTGGAGATAATGCTGGATCCTTAAAAGAATCACAAGATCTCAGTATTCTAAAGGACTCAAGAGATCATTTAGTCCAACCCAGGAGTCATGTCTTTAACATGACAAAAAATCATGTCTTCCATTCAAATTCTTCTGGGGAGCTAAGTTAATCAAGACAACACATTTTAATTTTGGATAGCTCAAAAAAACTAAGCAGTAAAAACCTGAAAAATCAAAGAAAAATGAAACAGTTTAAAAGAGAAAGACAAGCTAATGAATATAACAACTGTTATAAAAATTGAGAGAGAGATAGATTAAAATGACCATAATCTAGAAAGAAAAGGAATTTAGAAGAAAAAAGAAAATTGACACAAACTATTATGCAATTATACGTGCATAAAATTGAAAACAAATGAAATGTGATGTTTACAAAAAGAAAAATACCCAGATAAACCAAACAGGAAAGAGAAACTACAAACAACCTGATTTCAGAAAAAAGAAATTAATAAGACATAAATGAACTCTAAAAGAATAAAATTTCTGGTCCAGTTGGATTAACAAGTGTGTTCTAGCAAATATTTAAAGAAGAACTAACTCCTAAGTGATAGAAATCAAATAGAAATAAACCATTAGTGAATTCTTTCTATGAAATATCTGTGATCTTTTTTTCTTTTAGGTTTTTTTTTTGCAAGGCAAATGGGGTTAAGTGGCTTGCCCAAGGCCACACAGTTAGGTAATTATGAAGTGTCTGAGGCCGGACTTGAACTCAGGTACTCCTGACTCCAAAGCCAGTGCTCTATCCACTGCGACACCTAGCCACCCCAATATCTGTGATCTTAATACTCAAACAGGAAGAGATCATTGAGAGGAGGAAATTTTATGCTAATATCACTATTGAATATTGTTATAAAATTTTAGATAAACTATTTCCAAGAGATCACAGAAGTTTTTTTTTTAATTACTAGGGTCAGGTTGTATTTCTATCAGGAAAGGAAGTTTAAGCTTTAGAAAGAGTATAGATATTATAAATTATTAATAATTATAAAAATAGAATGATAAAAGTTACAAGATTCTATCAACAAATATCCCTCCCCCTGAAATTCACCTTTACAATATAAACTCTTTGACAGACTTTTTAAAAAATTGAATATATGGTGTCCCATTTTTCATATTCACATAGTACCTGCTTAATAAATGTTTGTTGAACTGAAGCCTAAATTCTCTCCTTTATCCATTGTAGCTAGTTCTGTTATAGGAGTCAAACATAGACTAATTCTTCTTTCTTGAAACATCCTAAGACAGTTATTTTGTCCTCTGAAGTCTTCTCTTTTCTAGGAAAAGTATCATCAGAAGATATTCAGTGCTCATGGTATTTTCTGAACATTTCTCACCTTCCTCGACCTTGCTTTGGAGATCAAGAAAAAGAGGGAGAAAATGCTGGGTGAGTAAGAAGTGAATGTCAAATAAGTCAAGATTAGGAATCCAACAGCCAAATAGAAGACTTTGAAAGGCCAGGTATTGGGAAGGATATCTGAAGTTGAAGCAGGGTCAAAACCAGGAAACATAACACAGTTTGAAAATTATTATTAAGAGGTAAGATTTAGAGTTCAAGAAGCAAATTCAGTTTTGTTCAACAAATTATACACTCTATGTATAAGAAGACATTGATAATCCAAAGACAATAATAAAACAATCCCTGCCCTAAAGAAGCTTGCATTCTCCTTGGAGACACTAACTGTCCACTGAAAAGTGAATACCAAATTTATAGAAAAAAAATACACAATACAATTCTGTTGGAAGTAGTAGGTATACACATACTATAGTCAAAGACCTATAATTTCTTAATTGAGGAAGCTGTATGAACCAATATTAAATGATAGCTTAATAAAATTTTTATAATTCAATTATCATAATTTTTCAAAAGAGGAGATCATTAACAACTGGGGGAATCAGGAAATGCCTTTTATAGAGGATGGCTCCTGTAGTTAATTTTAAAGAATGTCAAGAATTTCCAGAGGCAGAGAGTTGGAGTCAGTCAAAGATCTCCCTGAGGTTCTATAATTCTCCACTTTCATCTCATGGGTCTGCCATTTGCCTGTGTTACCTTGAATTCCCCAAGGGAGTTACCTATATCAGTATAGGAAGTGATTTCAAGAAGAATTAAGAATAAAAATCATAGTTTAAGAGCATATTCAGAGTGGAAAAGTAGATCAGGTTCTTAGAACTCTTAAGTGAGCAAAAGGGTAGAAGAATAGTTTATCAGAAGAATGAATTTCTTGTTTGTTGTCTCTAACTAACCATTGGACTGATGGTGATAAGTAAAGGAGAGGTGAATTTTGACCTGGAGAATGGTATAGACAATATTCCAAAATTGTGAGGTAGAAAGAAGGTCATATGAGCTAAAGGTTTCCTTGAGAAATAACCAAACCATCTTGGCTTCTTTAAGGAATCTGGAGCAGTTGTTCAAGCAATTGATCAATAAATATTTATTAAGCACATCCTGTTTATCAGGCATTGTACTAGTTGTCTATGATACAAATAAAAAGAATGACTCAATTCCTACTCCCAAGTAGCTTACATTTTATACAATATCTATACAATATTACAGTCAATAAATACAAAAATATACAAAACTATTTTAAAAAATGAAAATCTGGTAGATTATGGGGGGGTTGGATAAATCAGGAAGGCTTCATGCAGAAGATGGTTCTTGAGCTATATCAAAAAGAAAATGAGGGACTCTGGGTCAGAGATGATGAAGAATTCCTTGAATTCATGGCATTTTGGGTTTGTTAATGCAAAGACATGGAAATGAGAGATAGCATGTTTAATATAAAGAACAAAGAGAAGTCCAGTTTTGCTTAACTGAAGAATGTCTAGTGAGGCTACAAAGATACACTGCAACGAATTGTATAGGGCTTTAAAAACTATACAGAGGAATTTATTTTCAGCTTAGAAGCAACAGGAAGTTATAGGAGCTTATTTGAGTAAGAGAGTTAAGTGGTCAGAGGAGGCAAGCTACTTTCTGTGACATTGTTTATCATCGAAATGAGGCAATGAGATAGCATAGTGGATAGAATTTGGGTTCAGGAAGATTCCAGTTCAAATCCAGCCTCGGACACTTATTAACTGTGTGACCTTGAGGAAGTCACTTAACCTCTGTTTATATAGAAGGCAGATAGGTAGTTCAGGGGGTAGAATGCTCATTCTGGAGTCAGAAAAAAACCTGAGTTCAAATTCAATCTCAGACACGAAAAGAAGCAAAAGGCAGTCTCTGCTCTCAAGGAGCTTATAATCTAATGGGAGAGACAATATGAAAAAAATACAAAGAAATCAAACTATATATGAGATAAATTGGAATTATCAGAGGGAGGATACTAAAATTTTAAAGGAAAAATTTCATAAAAATGAGATCTTAGTTGGGAATTGAAGCCAGGGAAGTCGGTAGAGGGAACTGAGAAGGGAAAACATTTAAGCATGTGAGACAGATGAAGAAAAATGTCCAATTTATCTGTAATTGACTGAAACCATTCATTGTTACCACCAGGACCACAGAAAATTCAGGGGAACTGGGAAACATCTTGGATGAAGCACGCCCTTTGTTTTTCCACAGGGGATCATTGGTTTTGATTGAAAGGATAAAGAGTGTGCTATATTGCCCCTCACCCTATCTAGGGATGGATCTATACTTGCTCCCCCGGGGGCTAGTTTTATTTCCAGAAAATTGGAGAAACTCCAAAGCTTACCAAAGCTCAGAGCTGAAGTCTAGATTTAAGTCCAAAGGGTAAAATAGGAGAATCAGTCTTCTGAATGACTGGCAGGATTGGGGATGTGGTGGGGTAAGGTAGCAGATTTTATTCTGTTAACAAGACTCTCATAGTGAAATCATGACATTTCTTTGCTTCCTTAGACTCTTGTCTAGGTATGCTACCAGTAGTAAAAGCACATCACTCAGCTATTTTGCAGGTATCAGTTTGGGATGCTCTGCAGTATGATGGTCCCTTTTGTGTCTCCTACTCAAAGCTTTATGGATTTATTGGAGATAAGAGATAGGGAGGGTTCAGAAAATAAAGTGGATGTCTCTTTCCTGAGGCCTGATATTTCCTTGGCCCAGGTGTACCAGTCTCTATCCAAGAATAAAGTTTGTTTCATGAGATCAAAGAAGATGTCATCTTATTTCTTGATAGTTTATTCCAAGTCAGTTCTTCCAGACCCTCCATAAATGAATCCATCATTTATTCAGTTACTCCTTCATTAGACCCTGACTCAGCATCCAGAGGTTTTTGGTAAATTCCAGTGACTGAGCCCCTTCCTGGATGGAGATGACAGGTTTGCAGCTCAGTGGATTTAGAGTCAGTTGGATCATTGAAAGTCTGGCTTCCTGTATGAAATCTTTGTAACCTGTGAACAAAGATAAAATGAGTTGCCTGACTTTTCATTTTCTTAGGAAAACTACCTGATCATGCTCAGAATACAAGAAGTCAAAAAAGAACTTTGGGCAATGAAACCAAGATGATTGTCTTTCTGCTCAATTTGAGGTGGGAGGCTCATTAAGCTCCTCATTTTTTGATCTGAAACATTCAGATTGGCAGGCATTCTCCTCATTTGGACTAGTATACTTTGAGATCACCTAGGTGGCACAGTGGATAGAGAATGGTCTTGGAGTCAGGAGGCTGGGCGTTTGAAACCAGTTTCAGACACTTGACACTTAAACTGTATGATTTTGGGCATCACTGAATCCTCATTGCCACGCATCCTGGATTATCTCCAGTTGTCTTGATTCATATCTGTACACTGGACCCCAGATGACTTCCTGATGTCAGGGTCTTCTTCCAGAATAAAGAACAAATATCAACAGCAGCATATATTGATTAATGTTAATCATCTTAAATCACAAAGTTAATGTCTTCCTCTCTTGGGTTGCCTTCCATCTCTTCCTTATAACTCTTGGGCATTTAGTTATTTACAAATTGTTTTTCTTATTAGAATGTGAGTTCCTTGAAGGCAGGGACTTCTTTTGAGCTTCCTTATATAACATAATACTGGGACTATAAGAGGCATTTAACAAATGCTTGGGTACTGATTTTTTAAAATTCAATTAAGTCATCAAATCCCAGCTGGGATTTTCTAGACCTCCTTGCCAGGAAGCTGTATCAGGAAGGTCACTCAGATTGCATGGACTGAAGAGGAATTGGGAGAATAGAAAGTTGCCTCAGAGAAGCTGTGGGGATCTTGGGGTCCAAGAAATGTGGGGGTTGTGTGTGGGGAGGAAGCTAATAAGAAGAATTTTGTGTGGGGATGCCCTTGTATGTATATTTTATGCAGATATTTGCAAACATATTCATTGTGTATGTCTACGTGTGTTACTGTTTGAGTGTATGTCTAATAATAATAATAATAATAATAATAATAATAATAATAATAATAATATCTATTTCATACTTAAAGATTTGGAAAGCACTTTACATATGCCATCTCACTGGGATCTTACAAGAACTCTGTGAGATTAATTTTATCTTCATTTAAATCTGAGGAAACTAAGGTTCAGAGCAGTTAATGACTTGCCCAGATTCTCAGAACTAGCAAGTGTCTCAGGAAGGATTTGAATCTTTTTCCTGACCCCAAGTAAAGTACTTCATGCATTAATGCACACTACTTTTTCTAAGAATGTGCATGGAGGTTGTAGTGTGAGAAATTGAATGTGTGTTAGACAGAGACAGAGACAGAGGGACTGAGAGTATATATATATATATATATATATATATATATATATAGTATGTATATTGGGTCTTTTTAAATTATTAGATTTGTCTGGAGCTTAAAGAACTATAACAACTCTGGATAAGAGACTCTACTCTTGGATAGTCCTAATTGTTATGAAGTTTTTTCCTATATTGAAACCAAGTCAGTTTTTTGGCTGATGGTCTGGCATAAAAATGAAGACTAATTTTCTGTGCCCCTTCCTAATTTAATCTGCCTTTCTCCTTTTCCCCTATTTCTTGGTCTTCCTCTACTTTTCTAATCAATCAATCAACAAACTTTAAATAAGTTTTTACTATGTGCAAGACACTAGGGTTGCAAATATAAAAATATGAAAGGGAAGACAAAGACACAACATACAACTTAATACATGTATAAAACAAGGTTATCTAAGGGGAGAGGAAGAACCAACAATTGTGGTGAGGGATTTTTGAAAGACTTTATGGTAGAAATTAAAGTCTTAGCTGAGAACTATCCATGGTACTATTTTGTTGTTGGTAGCAGGTGGTTATTGCTATTCTTAGTTCAGAGAATTTAACTACTCCCACATACTTGATTTTATTTAACTGATTATACTTCTAAAATTGCCACATAATTGAGATATATAGAATCAATGTTTTTCCCTTAGAAATAGAATGATATTCAAAGGCAGTGGTCAAGGATTGAAGTTTAAAAAATTTTAAATAATTTGCTACTATCCAAATTCATTTTAGACTTGAAAACCAAAGTTTTGTTGATTCAATTCACAATACATCTAAGTCAGATTTACAATTTTTTAGGATTAGTATTATGTTATCTTGATATATTCTGGAGTCATATAGCCAAAAATGAGAACAAGCCTATCCATGCTCCCTTGGAACAATCTATTTCATTCCAGTTAAACGTAAACTTTTTTTTTTGATGACTAGGGAAAAACATATTTTATGTGATTTTTCTTTATTTTTCCAAAATAAATGTAACAATAGTTTTCAACACTCATCTTTTGGAAGATTTTGAGTTCCACATTTCTCTCTCTCTCTCTCTCTCTCTCTCTCTCTCTCTCTCTCTCTCTCTCTCCCTTCCCTCCCTGCTCCCCTTGACAGTAAGTAATCTGATATAGGTTATACGTGTACAATTATGAAACATAAACTTCTTGAGGGCAGGGGTACATTTTTTTTCATCATTGTACCTGTCAACACTTTAGCATATTATATAACACATAATAATCAGTAGCTACTAAATAGATATTTAATTTTAAATGGAAAGTTATTTTTATCTTTATCAGCATAAAAACAGGATTAAGATTAAATAAACTGATGTAATGGAAATCATATAACTAAATCCTCTGAAATTTCATTTTTTTAATATACTTAGGAAGTCTGTGCAGAAAAGTATTGGCCAAAATAAAGTTTGCTTGAGAAAAGGAAAAAAATTGAGAAAGTTTGTGAGGTAAGATAGTTAATAGAATTATACTTTTGTAAACTGTTCTTCTTAATATCTAAATTTTATAAGAAAAATGAAGCAGGAAATTTTCAACTCTTGAGTTCTTTTTGATTATGAAATTCAATCTGTTTCAGTAGCATTTTCACAACAGAAATCAGAACATACAAATTCATGTAATATAGGTTTTCAAAGGTCATTGCTAATATTACCCACTGGTCAGAAGATGTAACTGAAAAACAAATGTTAGATCAAGATCTTGCTATCTTGTTTCTATGCAAAAATTGCCCTATGTTTTGTAGTCATTATAACCGCTGTAGGAACTGATCCCCACCCCCACACACACACCCAATTTCATAGCTCCAACTCTTTGCTGTCAGACACCTTTTGCTCAAAACAAGTCACTCCATCTGATTTAATTTAATTTGCCAGTTATCAGAATTCTCTTTTGAAAGAGATGGCTACATTTCCTGGAGTTGTTTTTCAGGACATTCTTAGAGCATTCCTTCCTATTGTAGTCTATCCAGAATCAGTTGATTTTTGTTGTTGTTGTAAGAAACTAGTATTTGTTTTCCTTCAGCATATTTCAGAACTAGTGAAAAGCATATGGCTTAAAGTTTAGTTCTTACCTCATTCAATGACCTATGCAGTAGGAGCTGCAGTCCAGTCCTCTGTAACAGACTGAATGTTCCAGTAATTAGGGAATTGCTGAATGGGCATAGATGACAATTAAATTCCTTCAGACAAACTGCAGTATCAGATGTAACAATGAGTTCTGGAGCTGAGGCATTTCATCCACCTTGAACTCTTCCTTTGTCCCTACCTTTTTAGCTACTATTTTCTCTTTCTTTTTATTCTTTTCCAGGTTACTGTAGAAGAACAGACATAACCTTCCACTGGTTGCTCACAGGAGATAGTACCATACATATTCATCACATGAATAATCTTTCCCACTGAATAATCTCTTTTATTGTTGCATGTAATGTCCACATATATAAGTAGGGATTCTGTGTTACATAGTCCTTAGAATATTTGGGAGATAAAATTTGGGAATTTAGAAAGCAAATGTAAGAGGATTTTATTACAAACTGGTGTTGATTAGCTGGCTCTAGAATTAGTAACCACCAAGAGGCAAGGCTCCCAGAAAGCTGCCTGAATCTGGTTAAATGAAAGTGTCAATTGGTAAAGGTCCGGCAATAGGTATAAATAAATTGTAAAAAAAAAATCAGTTTACAGTACAGTATTCCTGGATTAGAACATATTCATATAAGTTTGGACTTTTCAATAGCAATAATGATGCAAGCTCATTTTAGAAGCATTTCCCAAGTTCTCTTTAGATTTATGAGGTACATAGCTTCTAGATCTACTGTTCCCTTTGTAAGTTCACGTTGTTTCTACTGGAATGGATTACAGAAGCAAGGAATTTGAGGGTATCTTCTGCCTTCATCATCAAGACATCTAAGGATCAGGATTTTGTGAAATAGAAACTGAATACATTGTCTATTTGGAACCCTGCTCACTTAGCATAAAAAGAACCCCAAAAAACTATGATAGTAGCTTGTCACTGTCCATCCTTTTCACAAAGTCCCACTGAATGTAATTGTTTTGCAACATCATTTTTGGCTCATGAACTTGTTGAAATTGGAGACTTGATTTTAGTGATTTTGTTTTGCCACATGGATTATACCAACTGGCAAAGGATGCACAGAAATAATAATTATTATTAGATTAATGTCCATCTCCAATTTTCTTCCAACTAAGATTCCCCCATGCTCTGATACCTCATCATAATGTTGAAGGTGACCAGTTCTAGAAGGTCATGCTAAGTGTCAATTCCTGCTCCAAGATGGAAAGGCTTCTAGCTATGACCATATGTTTCTATGACTTGTAATTTCTATGAAACTCATTGATGGGTTGCATGTCTGTTGTATGAAGGTCAATTTGACTTGATAGTATGGCCTCAGAGTAATAAAACTTTTGGCCAAAGCAATTTTCCATGCTATAGTGTTGTATGTAGAAAGTTCTATAATACAGTAGTTGTATAGTTGCCTAGTATAGAGCCTTGACTCTGGTATCAAAGACTTGAGTTCGTATTCCACTCATGATGCTTTCTATCTATGTGGTTTTGGGAAAATTAGATTGTTGGACTGTGTGAATTCTGATACCCCTTCTAGGTCTAAAGTTATGATCTTATATATACCTATGATTTATAATTTTTTATTGGTGAATGAATATGTAAAGCATTTCTTTAGTGTTTAAAGCACTGAGGGTAGAAATAGAAAAGGAAGATAGGTCATACATTCAAGAAGCTCACATAAATGGAAGATTTCGGCTATAAGTCATATGGAAAGGTCCCATGGTCCTTAGGCTGCAGCAGCAAAGCAGATGCTAATGTCTTTTCTCTAATGTAATTTCCACTGATAAAATCATATCAGTTTCTAATGTTGAATCATTTGACAGTGTCAAGGACTTTGATGACAGGAACTTTATTTTCTGGGTCTTCAATAAATGTGGATAAAGCAGTTACAAGAACATGTGTCAGGCTTGGCTTTCTAGCACTTTGGAAACATTATCTCATTTAATTTGCACAACCCTGGGAGATAGGTGCTGTTATTACCCTTATTTTACAGATGAGGAAATGGACAAATAGAAGCTAAATGTTGTACCCAAAGTCACATAGGTTCAGGGTCATGGACTGCTTCATTAGTGTCTGAGAGGAGACAGTGGTCAAGGATCATGGTGATTTGACTTACTTAACAAACTGCCTCCTGTCTCTCCCTAGGGTGCTTCGCCACTTTGTCCTGGTGGACTTGCTCTCTGAATGGCAGTTAGTGGAGACAGCTAGCCCCAGCTCCATTGGAATCACTTCCTAGGATGCTATGGGAGCTAGGAGAAGGACCAATGGTCTTGGGAGAAGGGAACTACCAGTACCAGCACTCTTGTTCCTATCTACCTGATGGTGTCAATTGACTTGACAGTGATAAAAGAAGGTAGGTTCCTCTATGATGATTTTTCTCCCTTCAATGATGGCTATAGTAGCTGGACTCTTCTAGTCCCAAGGCTATTGGGTTAAAGGTCTTGTACTACCATCTTCAAAATCCAATAGGAGAAATGTGGTCAAGTACTGGTGGTTTGACTTGCCTGTCACATTTGGCTTCCTGTTTCTCTCTCTTTGCTAAGAAGTCACACAACCCTGAACTACTGAAGAAAATAAGAGAATATTATTGTTCAGTCATTTTTTCAGTCCTGTCTGACTCTTCATGTCCCCATTTGGGATTTTCTTGGCAAAGATCCTAGATTTATTGCTTTTCCAATTCATTTTACAGATGAGGAAAATGAGTTAATAGGGTTACGTGACTTTTCCAGAGTCACACAGATAGTAAGTGTCTGAGGCCAGATTTGAATTTAAAAAGATGTCTTTCTGAATTTTTTTCTCTTTCAGACCCTGCACTCTATCCATTGTGCCACCTAGCTGCCCTAATCTAATAATAAAGGTTTAATGACATGATAGAAATAGACATGCAACCTATTTATTTCTTTTTTCAGATGTAAAAGTGGACAATATGATTCTTCTGAATTATAATGGAATTAGTTCCCTTGCTGGGTACTGACCCCTGCTGACAGTTTTTTGAACATACATCTAAATCAGATTTAGCATCGATGATTTCTCTAGAACTTATAAATACATATATATGCATATCGCTGCTGTAGATTCTTTAACTCCTTTATCTGTCTGTCTTTTTGAAGTGAAGACATTGTTTTAAGTTCTGTACTTCAGATGAGCCTGTAAAGTGTTGGCAAGACGATCACTGTTTTCCAACTTCTGAGTTTCACATTTTGTCCAGTTCAATCAAGAGATGATTTATTTCAGCCTGTAAACTGGCCAAAGCCTTAGAAAAGGGCTATATTTGGTTGGAGGAACCCCCCAACAAGTGAAATAATTTCTCATCTTTAGATTTGAGCTGTTGGTTAAGCTTCTTAGGGTGAGAACCTTAGCTTCTTCATTATGGACAATTATGTGAAAATTTAGTTGCCATGTCTGGAGCATGTTTCCAAAATTTGGTTGAACATCAATATTGTAAATTAATTTTATGATAGCATACTTACCTGGGTTCAGGATAGTGGATAATGCTCTCATGATTTCACTCCCAATGGAGTGAAACAAGGCTATGTCCTCACTCCCTTATTTTTAGTATGATGTTTTAAACCATGTTATCAAATGCCTTCACTGAGAATGAACATGGCATCCAAGTTAGCACCACTGGCAAATTCTTCCATTGAAAAAGGCTACAATTAAGACCAAAGTGGAGGGAGAATTGGTGAATGATTTTCTGTTTGTAGGTGATTGTGCACTCAATGCAGCTTCTGAAACTGTGATGCAACAAAGTATGGATTGATTCTCTGCTGCTTGTGCTAACATTGGCTTAATAATTAACACCAAGAAAACACAGGTGCTTCATCAGCCAGCACCATACCATCCACCACAACACATGGAACCCTTGATTATAGTGGAGAATTTTTGAATACTGTGGATAAGTCCCTTACCTTGGTAGTGTACTTTCCAGGGAGGTACACATTGATAATGAGGTTGACACATGTATTGCCAAAGCTAGCTCAGTATTTGGGAGACTCTGAAAAAAAGTGTGGGAGAGAAGAGATATTAGACTGACTACCAAAATGGAGGTCCACAGAACCATTGTCCTGACCTCATTCTTATATGGCTGTGAAACTTGGACAGTCTACCAGAACCATGCCAGGAAACTGAATCACTTCCATTTAAATTGTCTTAGAGAAATTCTGAAGATCACATGGCAGGAGAAGATACCAGACACTGAGTTCCATTCTCAAGATAAACTCCTTAACATTCCAACAGTACTACATAGAGCACACCTACAATGGACTGGCCATGTTATTAGAATGCCAGAAGTATGCTTGCTAAAAAGACTATTTTATGGAGAACTCATACAAGGCAAGTACTCACAAGGGGGTCAGAAGAACCAATTCCCAGACACCTTGAAGGTCTCACTTAAGAACTTTGGAATTGATTGTGCATCATGGGAGACACTGGAACAACAGGATGGCCCAGCATTGTGTGCCCTCATCAGAGAGGCTGCTGTGCAAGGCAGAATTGAAGCAACTTAAAGGAAACATAAGATGCATAAGTTTAGAAAGCCCACCCCAGGTGTTCACATGGACTATTTATGCCCAACCTGTGGCAGAACATTCTAAGATCATACTGGTCTAATGAATCACAGTGAGACACACTGTAACTCATTTCTAATATAGCAATGTCATTTTGATCTTCTTTGATAACAAGGGACAAGAACTAACCAACCATATACATATATGATATAGATTCAGAATATATATATATATATAATATACATATATTTTTATATTTAAATTCTGGAAGACTTGACTAAGGTGGGGTACTGGGCTCCTCTAGATAGTTCACTTAGGAGTTAACAATTTCCTAACCTAGAAATACCTTTGCCTTATCACTATCTATATAGTATTATAGGATGTCATACCATAAGGATGCCATCAGGGTTTATCTGCTAAAAGAAACTCTAGATTATAGATTATTCAGCAAGACTGGAAAATGAAAAAAAGCATCAAGAAATTCTCAAGGAATTATCTTATATTTTCCTCAGTTAAAAGTCATGCCTGATTATCTTTGTGAAAAAAGCATAATATATAATCATCTGAGGTCCTAGTCCAGTTATATTAATTCTTTTCTCTCAAATTCTATTCTGGGTGAGTCAAGAACATTTCTGTGCTAGCAAGTGTTATTTTTTGACCATTTCAATCAAAGCAGGTTGACCATGTCTAAGTGTAAGAATTTCTTCAGGGGCATTTATGAATAATATCTATTTCCTGTTACTATTAGATTTTAGATATTCTCATTGGCTTACACTCCCCCCCCATCCCACTTCTCCAATAATTCCCCATTTACTTATCAAGTAAGTTTCAAATTTCTTTACTTGGCATTCAAATCTATCTATAATCTGGTGCTATCCTTCCTCTCCAGCCTCAACTCATATTATGCTAGTGCATATATTCTGCCTTTCAGACAACTATTTTGCCCCTCAACATGAATATGCCTTTTATTAGAAACTTCCCATTTCAATTTAGATATAAGATTTTGAGAATCACTTAGACATCCATTACAACAAAAACAAAAAAACTATTTAAAGTATGAAGCAATATGATATCAAGGAAATAAATCCTCAAAATTCTATTCCATAAGAAAACTATATCATCACTTCTCAGTTTCCCAGGTTTGGGAGGTTGTAAGACTGAATCCTTCCCTTTATGTACCATAGTAAAAAGGGAAACAGGTCAACGTTTTTGTCTCACAATAAAAAAAGAGATGAAGATTATGTGGTTATACACAGGAGTGTGCCAGAGTAGATGCTGATGTCTGTGCTTCTCCATGTGGCTCAAATTATTGTGGGAATGTTGGTTGCAACACCAGCTAGCTCCCTGGCCTACACAAATTGCTCTATTAGGCAGCACAAGAATGATCATCCACCTAGCTGCACCACATTCATTAACTCACAAGAATGGGAAGGATTACCACAAATCCAGTGAATTGACACAACTGTGTCAATCTATCACTGCCATTCTTTTCTTTCTCAGCTTTCCTTTTCAAAACCCCTGCATCTATGTCTGTTGATTTAGACATTGTACATCAGCTAATTTGGACATCAGCACAATTGGTCCCTGGCCTAAGTAGGATGAATGAGGTTGCATTAGAGTTTCATGGTCTTGGGATGAAACCCAGAAATGCTCTTTCCTCCATAGGTTTTGCAGTGGAAGTTGTTATAAATTGACCAAGAAGTATAGCTATTATTTGTTCCTTTTTAAAGATCTTATCTAATGACTTCCATTAGTCACCTTAAGTTGTGATCCAGAGTAAATTGATGTGATCCTGAAAGAATATAATTTCTTTGCAGATTTCTGTTTGTCTTCATGCCTGTATACTCCTGGAAGAGATCCAGATACACTTCTCAAATTGGTCAATTTAAAAAGGCCAGCTGATCAGAGATAACTTGATCTTTGAAGGGATGTTTTTAAACCCCTACCTGTGTCTAACAGTAAAAGTATTGGCAGGGCAAAATGTATATCACTTGGCAAATCAAATTCAACACTTATTTGGTCTAACTTAGTTCATAAAAATATTCATTGTGTTTATTCTGTGCAAAATATCTTGTTAGCTATATTAAAGATATGAAATTTAAACAAGATATGGACCTCTATATTCTACCAAGGTGATAAAGCACAAATATAAATGACTATAATTTACATTCTTATATAATAAATGTCTTGGAAGCAAAAAAAAAGATCTATGACAGGTTTAAGAGGGGAAGTAGTTTCTAAGAGGAGAGATTAGAAAATGTTTCAAGAAGGAGGGAGAATTTGAATTGCATTATAAATTATGGATAAAAAAATAAATACACAAAAGAAGGAAGAGATGCACTCCAGGTACAGGAAATTACAAAGGCATAGGAGTAGGAAATTATAGGTTCTATTCAGGTGGAGGGAGCATAGATTTTAATTTCTCTGAAAGACATGTGATGAGACTGGAAAGGAAGGGTGGCATAAGATTATGGATAAGTCTTTTTTTTTAAAGAAAGATTTTATTTATTTTGAATTTTACAATTTTACCGCATTCTTGTTTCCCTCCCCCCACCCCCCCCCAAAAGAAGGTAGTCTGTTGGTCTTTACATTGTTTCTATGGTATATATTGATCTAAATTGAATGTGATGAGAGAGAAATCATATCTGTAAGGAAGAAAAATAAATTATAAGAGATAGCAAAATACATAATAACATTTTTTTCCCTAAATTGAAGGTAATAGTCTTTGGTCTTTCTTCAAACTCTGAAATTGTTTCTCTGGATACAGATGGTATTCTCCATAGCAGATAGCCCCAAACTGTCCCTGATTGTTGCACTGATGGAATGAGCAAGTCCATCATGATGATCACCCTCATGTTGCTGTTAGAATACACAATGTTTTTCTGGTTTTTGCTCATCTTGCTCAGCATCAGTTCATGCAAATCTTTCCATGCTTCCCTGAATTCCCATCCCCCCGGTTTCTAATAGAAAATAGTATTCCGGGCAGCTAGGTGGCACAGTGGATAGAGCACCATCCCTGGAGTCAGGAGTTCCTGAGTTCAAATCTGGCCTCAGACACTTGATAATTAACTAGCTGTGTGGCCTTTGGCAAGCCACTTAACCCCATTTGGCTTGCAAAAAAACCTTTAAAAAAAGGAAATAGTATTCCATGACATAATTATACTCCTTACTCCAGGGCTGGTGCTTTATCCACTGTGCCACCTAGCTGCCCCCATTCATTCTCTTAATGTTATTCCTCCACATCCTTGAAAAGTATCTTTTAGAAGTGTGCCTCCTCCTGGTTAAAAGCAACCTTTTATGCTTGTATACCCTTAAATAAAACCAGTATAACCAGAGCTTCAAAGCCCAATTTGTGGAGATGGAATACTCAGGGCTTTAGATTTCATGAGGAGGGGAGTTGGTGAGAGGTTGAGAAAGGAGATAGCCTGGTCTTCTGGCTTCACATGTCAAGAGAGAAAGCATGCCATTCCAGACTCTCCTCAGGTTTCTGAAGAAAGACCCTAGGAAGAAATCATGTGAAGGAGCCTGAACTTCAATCATGTCCTTAACCCAGGGATACTAAAATATATTCCTTAGAAAATTTTTCTTTGGTGCAATCTCAGACTCAACTCATTCCCCCCCCCCCCAATTATTTACTTTGTGCATTTCTTTTCTTTCTCACCTATGTATACTTTTTCTGATTTGTTTTGTTTTAAACTTGGATAAGTTGTTTATTCATTATTTGCTATGTCAATTTGCCAGGTCAATTTGGACCTGGATACATAGTTTGAAGTACTCCTTCCTTGTTAAGGGGCAGTAATCAGGTGCACAGATTGAATCTAAAAATTATTTCCCTTAGACTAATAATATTTAATGGAGAGATATAAATCTAGCCTAATATTCCTTCTTTCTGAGAAGAGCAGAATGACCAACACCTGGATCAAACCTACTGTTTCCCATTCTGCCAGGAATACAAGCTTCACTTGGAGAAGTATGGGGGATGAGTTTCTAGAGATATCTATTCTTATTTCCCTGCCAGGGTCATTTAGAATGATCCCTGTGAATACTCACAACTTACACGGATAACATAGAACAGTCACACATTTCCCCTGCACCTATATTAGGATCAGATAAGAAAATCAATGACTCTGAGATCACAAGGGGACAAATTATATAATTATACATCAAGGACCTGAAATTTCATGGGCATGGAGATTTCTTGGTGTGGAAATTGCATCCACAATAACAAATTACAATCCATTTATAACTTGGAGTCTTAGATAGTTGTTTTAGATCCAATCACGTTAAGTAACTTGTCTGTAAATTACTAGTCCAGTAAGTCTCAGCATCAGGATTTGAAGCAGAGATTTTAGAACTATTTTATCCCTCTATTATATCCCATTACTCTTTTTTCATTTTTTAAATAAATGCAAGTATTTTGAATGCCAGAAAATTCTGCTCTTCTTGGCACATATGTGTCTATTTTGTTACAAATTTGTGTGTGTATGTTAGACTGAAGGTATAAAAGTGGTTTGGGTCATATCAGTGACTCTGTAACCATTAGAGAAAGAAAAGTTGCATTATAATAATGAAATTTGCAATTATACTATGTACTTTGTTACTATGATTTTGTAGTTCTACTGTTGCTGTACTTAGAAATGAAAATAAGCTCTCTGTTTTTGAGTATATATATATCTCCATGCCCATGAAATTTATATGTAGATATATCTATCTATATGTAGCTATCATCTATCTATCTATCTATCTATCTATCTATCTATCTATCTATCTATCTATCTATCTAAACAAAAAGTACTTCCCAACAAACTCTTCTCTCCTCAAACACATTTCTTCCAAGCAGTTTGGCATAGTTGCCTTAGGTGACAAATGTGTCTGATAGAACATCCCATTCTTCACATTTGTGGTTTGCTAATTATTTTTTTTTAAAGTTTTTGCAAGGCAGTGGGATTAAGTGGCTTGCCCAATGCCACACAGCTAGGTTATTATTAAGTGTCTGAGGTCGGATTTGAACTCAGGTACTCCTGACTCCAGGGCTGGTGTGCCACCTAGCCACCCCAGGTATACTAATTATTAATGGGGAGGAAGACTGTATGCTTGAACCTTGATAACTTCTTACCAAGAGTGTTCAATGATTTTGACCTGGGTTGGTTCCTGTTGCTGGCTGTTGTTGTTAATGTTGTTTAATCATTTTAGTTGAGTTTGACTCTTTGTGAACCTATTTGAGGTTTTCTTAGCAAAAAAAAAAAAATTAGAATGGTTTGCCATTTCCTTCTTCAGCTCATTCTACAGATGAGGTAAACAGAGTTAAGTGACACGCCAGGTCACACAGCTAAAAGGACTCTTAGATGCTATTTATTCAAATGTGGAGTTGAACTAGAATTTACTCTCCAGAATTACCAAATGGTCATGCAGATTTCTCTTTTCTTTTATTTTTTTGGCAAAGCAACGGGGTTAAGTGACTTGTACAAGGTCACACAGCTAAGTAATTATTAAATATTTGAGGCTGCATTTGAACTCTGATCCTCCTGATTCCAGGGCCGGTGCTCTATCGCCACCTAGTTGTCCCCAGCCTTCTCTTTAAAAAAAAATTTTCACACTTGTTTATTATACTTTAATTTATGGAATAAAACAAGCACTTCCATAACATCATAAAAAAATTGCCCTTGAAACCTTAAAAACATTTATTGATGAGGAATCAATTCATTCACCAAGCATCCCATTCCACTTTGGGACAACTCTAATTGTTAGAAAAATTTTCCTTACATCAAATTTTAGTTTCTTTGCAACTTCCACCTAATCTTTCCAGTCAAGTTGGACAAATCTAATCCACAAGATAGCCCTTCAAATACTTTGACAGTTAATATGCCATTTATGAAACAGTCATTTCAAATGGGAGCAGAATTGTTTGCTTGCTTCTAGGTTAGGACAGGCTTAAGTTTGCTATTGATAAGTGAAGAAAGGGAGTCAGTGCATAAGGAGAAGTAGGATTTGGATGACAGTTAGACTCATTTAGTTATTAAACACTTATTTTTGTTTCTTTTTATATATTCTGTGCTTAGCACATAGTAAGTGATTAACAAATGCTTTTTTTTTAGGGTTTTTTTTTTTTTAGCAAGGTAATGGGGTTAAGTGGCTTGCCCAAGGCCTAATTTGAACTCAAGTACTCCTGACTCCAGGGCCAGTGCTCTATCCACTGCGCCACCTAGCTGCCCCAATAAATGCTTATTGATTGATTGATTAAGTGCCTAGTAGGAATCATATACTGTGCTAAGCACTGAGGTAACAAATTACAATAAAGACCAGGCCTTTTCTTGAGAATAGGTAGACAATAGACAATCAAATTAAACTAAAAATTTTATGTACAGGTTAAATTGGGTGGAAGGGAATCATCAGAGGGAAGGAATTGGAAAAAGGACTGGAAAAGCTTTCTGCAAAAGATCAGATTTTAGTTAGACCTGAAGACTCTAGAGAAGCCAGGAGGTAGAGATGAGAAGGCATAGGGGACAGCTATTGAAAATATTGGAAACTGGGGGTGGCTAGGTGGCGCAGTGGATAGAGCACTGGCCCTGGAGTCAGGAGGACCTGAGTTCAAATTCGGCCTCAGACACTTAATCATTACCTATCTGTGTGGCCTTGGGCAAGCCACTTAACCCCATTGCCTTGCTAAAAACCTTTAAAAAAAAAAGGAAAAGAAAAGAAAATACCAGGAACTGGAAAATAGAGAAAGGAAAAGGAGACCAGCATCACTGGATCAAAAAATACATGGAAGTGGAGGTGTAAGGTGTAAGAAGACTGGAAAGATGAAGGCAGAGCAGATTTATGAAAGGCTTTGAATGCCAGAAGATTTAATATTTTGATTCTGGAGGTGATAGGGAGCCAATGGCATTTATTGGGAGTGAGGGGATGACATGGTCAGATGTATTCTTTAAGAAAATCATTAACAGAGTAGAAGATGAACTGGGGAGGGCCAAAATTTGTGGCAGGCACACCATTTCCTAAACTACAATTATCCAGGCCTGATGTGATAAGGACCTGTTTCAGGGTGGTGGTAGTGTCAGAGGAGAGATGCTACAAAGGTAAAATCAACAGCAACAAGAAAGGCCATCCCTTTATGTGAGATAGATGAAGGAAGAAATGTGGTAGAAAGCATTTGGGTGATATGAAATGAGGAGAGGGGAAAGAGGGAGCTCTCTGTGAATGGTTTCAATTTTTTTTTCATTAAAAAATGAGACAGGGCAGCTAGGTGGCAGAGTGGAAAGAGCACTGACCTTGTTGTCAGAAGGACCTGAGTTCAAAACTAGTCTCAGACACTTAATGCTTACTTAGTTGTGTGACTTTGAGCTAGTCACTTAGTCCTATTGTCTTGCAAAAACCAAATGTCTACATTTCTCTGTGTGTGTGTGTCTGTGTGTGTGTATGGCAAGCTTCTTAGCTGAGATAGAATTATAGATCCTGGAGAAGATAGGGGACTATGGGATCAAGGGTGTTTCCCAGGCATAGTTTGAGAGTTTTACTTTTTCCACCCTCAATAAATACATGAACATAATTTTACTTCTTAAAAGAATAATTTGTTTCTTTTTAGAAATGTTGCAGTAGCAGTACAAAGAGGCACAGTTAGAGGTACTATGTGGTTGTCACTTTGATAGTGACAACAGTGCAATTTTAAAAAACTTTTATGGTTACAAAGACATTTATTATGTTACCAGAATTAATGGGCCCTTAGTATCGCATTGAATGGAAAAAAAAACCACTTTAGGAGGTAGTGAAGCATCATATATGGAGTTGATGATGATGTCCTTCCTTTTCGAAGAAGACCATGACATCAGAGAGGTGATGCCATGACATGCACATGAATTGTGACTGAATTTATGTGACAGTACTGTGTAATGTGCTAAGTCAACAGTCTCACTTTCTCCTCCAGAGTCATCTGGATCCAGGAGCCAGATATGGATCAGAGTGACTGAAAATGGCCCTGGATGTGAGGCAATCAGGGTTAAGTGCCTTGCCCAAGGTCACACAGTTAGTACCTACCAAGTGTCTGAAGTCATTTGAACTCAGTTCCCCCTGACTCCAGGGAAGGGTGTTCTATCCACTGCAATATCTGCACTGGTGTCAAAATCAAATAGAAACAGGGACCACCAAATGGTTCATAAGGTTTTCTGCTGCCTCACATTGAATTTGAAACTCAAATATGGATATTATCTATGTTTTATTGTATTTTACTTTATTTTATTAAATATTTTCTAATTACATTTTAATCTGGATCAGACAACCCTGTTTGACACCTCTGATTTGAAGTCTGATAGTTCAAATCCTACCTCAGGCATTTATTAGATGGACAAATTAGGTTTTCTTAGCCTGTTTCTTCATCTTTAAGACAGGGATAAAAACAATAGATGTAGTATCAACCTCAAAGAATCATGTAATCAAATGTGATAATCACAAAGTGCTTGGCAAAGGAAATAGTTATCTAAATGTTCATTATTATTTTCATTATTATGATATTAAAAGCAAGCTTTATTGTACTTATCTACCACTCTGTACCTAAATCTTTTAAGGATCTATGCTAATTGTTGGAACTTTGAGAAGGTTATTATAAGTATGAATAGATTAATGAATGAATGAAGCATTTATGAAGCACAATATGTGGAGCACTGTGTTTAGGATACAAATAGAAAAATAAGACAGTCCTGACCTTAAGGAACTCACATTTTAGTGAGAGAGAGACAACAAAAATGAAGAATTTCAGCTACAAAGTTAAATAATAAGGGACAGGAGTCAGGAAGACCCAGGTTCAGATCCTTTCTCTCAAATTTACTAGGTTTGTGGTCCTGGACAAATAATTTTAATGTCTACATGATTCAGACAACTCTCCTGGACTTATTTACTAATTCTTAGGTGAGCTATGTCCACTGGTGAAGGGAGATCTCAAAATTGATGAAATCACAGCTTTTCCATATTTGTCATAATGAGGATGAAGATCGAACAATATTAAATAACCAAGGCAAGATGGTACTAATGGAAAATTTATTGCATTGGGAAGTCTAATTATGGTTCTGCTAAGTAAAGATTCCTATGTAAATCGTTTCTATTCTCTGGGTCCCAGTTTCCTCATATATACAAACAAGATGCCCTTTTAAATTTCTTCTATATCTAATGGCCTATGGGTCTACATGCTTTAATTACAATAGGAAATAGTTTCATTGGATGTCAATGCAGGGTAAAATAATACAAAGAAGAGTTACCAGACTCCCTCGAGATTCATATTATTTATATGGATTTCCTTCTTTCATAGTAGCCCAACAAGGGACCTCTTGTGGGAGGATAGTTTTGTTTTCATTTTTTTCCCACTCTGTTCCTTGACTGTCAGACAAGTTGTGGGAAGCCAGGACAGCTGGGAAGGCTTATTATCTTTTTTTCCCCCCTTTTGTGTTGTGTTCTGAAGGTCTCCGAGGCTTGATAGCTGCAAACTAACATTGTAATAATAGCACCAAACACTATAGGCTTTACCTACTGACTCAGGTCTTTAATTGAATAAGGTTCTAACACCGAGGCACGGGTATTAATTTGTCTTAATCTGAAACTTCTCTTTGAGATTCAGTCTCGTCATTAATGCACCCGGACCTGCCTGCTGAGGCAAACTATGGAAAGATGATACTTTAATCATCCATAAGGACAAATAAACAAGACAGTTCCTACAACTGCAGAAAAGGAGGGCCGGGGTGGCTAGGTGGCGAAGTGGATAGAGCACCGGCCCTGGAGTCAGGAGGACCTGGGTTCAAATCTGGTCTCAGACACTTAATAATGACCTAGCTGTGTGGCCTTGGGCAAGCCACTTCACCCCATTGCCTGGCCAAAAAAACCCCTAAAAAACAAAAACAAAAACAAAAGGAAAAGGCGCGCTGTCGGGGGAGCATCAGTCAGGAAAGCTGGAGGTGCATGTGCCTCCCAAGCTTCCAGGACACGGGCCGGCACCCCCGGTCCAGGCCACCCGCAAAGACACACATTTGCCCCGGGAGGCACGCAGGTGGTTTGGAACACGGAGTGAACTAGGGGCTGCCCCGCATTTTGCCTGGCGTCACATATATGGCAGACAGGCAGGTGGGCGACAGACCAGACAGTGACACACACAGGCAGACAGGCCAACGGGCAGGGGAGGGTTGGACAGGCAGTAAGAAAGGTGCGCGTGCACGTGTGTGTGTGCGCACATCTGTCTGTGTCTGTGTGCGTGTGTGTGCGCATCTGTGTCTGTGTGTCTGTGCGCGCGTCTGTCTGTGTGTCTGTGCACGTCTGTCTGTGTCAGTTTGTGTGTCTGTGTGTGTGTGCGCGTCTGTCTGTGTCAGTGTCTGTGTGTCTGTATCTGTGTCTGTCTGTCTGTCAGTGTCTGCGTGTGTGTCTGTGCGTGTGTCTGTGTCAGTGTCTGTCAGTGTCTGTGTGTGTCTGTGT
The DNA here is from genome assembly GCF_037893015.1 of Macrotis lagotis. NCBI lineage: Eukaryota > Metazoa > Chordata > Mammalia > Peramelemorphia > Peramelidae > Macrotis > Macrotis lagotis. Next base: position 734,409,484 of record NC_133658.1, read on the forward strand.
GCGTGTGTGCGTCTGTCTGTGTCAGTGTCTGTGTGTGTGTCTGTGCGTCTGTGTCTGTCTGTCAGCGTCTGCGTGTGTCTGTGTGTGTGTGTGTGTGTGTGTCTGTGCGTCTGTGTCTGTCTGTCAGTGTCTGTGTCTGTGTGCGTGTGCGCGTCTGTCAGTGTCTGTGTGTGTGTCTCTGTGTGTGCACGCCTCTGTCTGTGTCAGTGTCTGTGTGTTTGTGTCTGTGCGTCTGTGTCTGTCAGTGTGTGTGTGTGTCTGTGCGTCTGTCTGTGTCAAGTGTCTGTGTGTGTGTCTGTGTCTGTCTGTCAGTGTCTGTGTCTGTGTGTGTGTGCGTGTGCGCGTCTGTGTCAGTGTCTGTCAGTGTCTGTGTGTGTGTCTGTCTGTCAGTCAGTGTCTCTGTGTGTGTCTGTGTGCGTGTGCGCATCTGTGTCAAGTGTCTGTGTGTGTCTCTGTCAGTGTCTGTGTGTCTGTGTGCGTGTGTGCGTCTGTGTCAGTGTCTGTGTGTGTGTGTGTGCGTGTGTGCGTCTGTGTCTGTGTCAGTGTCTGTGTGTGTCTGTGCGTCTGTGTCTGTCTGTGTCACTGTCTGTGTGTGTGTCTGTGTGCGTGTGCGCGTCTGTCTGTGTCAGTGTCTGTGTGTGTGTCTGTGTGCGTGTGCACGTCTGTCTGTGTCAGTGTCTGTGTGTCCGTGTGTGTGTGCGCGTCTGTCTGTGGCAGTGTCTGTGTGTGTGTCTGTGTGCGTGTGCGCGTCTGTCTGTGTCAGTGTCTGTGTGTCTGCCCATCTGTCTGTGTGTGTGTGCGCGCCTGTCTGTGTCAGTGTCTGTCAGTGTCTGTGTGTCTATGTGCGTGTGCACGACTGTCTGTGTCAGTGTCTGTGTGTGTGTCTGTGTGTGTGTGCGCGTCTGTCTGTGTGTATCTGTGTGCGTGTGCGTGTCTGTCTGTGTCAGTGTCTGTGTGTGCGCGTCTTGTCTGTGTCAGTGTCTGTCAGTGTGTGTGTGCGCGTCTGTCTGTGTCAGTGTCTGTGTGTGTGTCTGTGTGCGTGTGCGCATCTGTGTCAGTGTCTGTCAGTGTCTGTGTGTGTGTGTGTGTGTGTGTCTGTCTGTCAGTGTCTGGGTGTGTCTGTGTGCATGTGCGCATCTGTCTGTGTCAAGTGTCTGTGTCTGTCTGTCAGTGTCTGTGTGTCTGTGTGCGTGTGCGCGTCTGTCTGTGTCGGTGTCTGTGTGTGTGTGTCCGTGTGCGTGTGCGCGTCTGTCTGTGTCGGTGTCTGTGTGTGTCTGTGTGCGTGTGCGCGTCTGTCTGTGTCGGTGTCTGTGTGTGTGTGTCCGTGTGCGTGTGCGCGTCTGTCTGTGTCGGTGTCTGTCAGTGTCTGTGTGTCTGTGTGCGTGTGCGCGTCTGTCTGTGTCAGTGTCTGTCAGTGTCTGTGTGTCTGTGTGCGTGTGCGCGTCTGTCTGTGTCAGTGTCTGTGTGTGTGTGTCCGTGTGCGTGTGCGCGTCTGTCTGTGTCGGTGTCAGTGTCTGTGTGTGTGCGTGTGCGTGTGCGCGTCTGTCTGTGTCAGTGTCTGTGTGTGTGTGTCCGTGTGCGTGTGCGCGTCTGTCTGTGTCGGTGTCAGTGTCTGTGTGTGTGCGTGTGCGTGTGCGCGTCTGTCTGTGTCAGTGTCTGTGTGTGTGTGTCCGTGTGCGTGTGCGCGTCTGTCTGTGTCGGTGTCAGTGTCTGTGTGTGTGCGTGTGCGCGTCCGCGGCGCGCGGGAGGTCGGAGCCCCGCGGGCCGCCCCCCCCCCCCCCCCCCCCCCCGCCCTGCGCAGAGGCCGGCGGAGCCGCAGAGGCCCGGCCGCAGGAGCCGCAGTGGCCGCGGGGCGGCCCCAGGAGCCGCAGGGGCGCTGCCGCAGCCCGGCCGGCGCGAGCCCATGGCCAGGAGGCCGCCGCCGCCGCTCTTCCCCCCCAGCCCCTGCGCGCCATCCCCGCGGCCGGCCGGGCGCCCGCCTTGGGGGCGCGATGCCGAACACAGCGGGCCTGAGCAGGGCTTTCGGGAGGCCTCTGCGGCGGAAGTCCGGGAGCCGTGCGGCGGCAGGTGGGCTGCGGGCCGGGCCGGGCCGGGCCGGGCCGGGCGGGAGGGCCGGGGCCGCGCGGAGGGCTGGCCGGGCCGGGGCCTCCACACCCTCGCCCCGCGCCCGGCCGGGGGGAGGGGACTGGCTGCAGGAACAGCCTGGGCCGGGAGGGGGCGGGGCGGCCGCGCATGTGCGCCTGTGCCCGTGCCCCACGTGCAGGGCGGGGGTGCCGTGGGGGAGAGGGTCCGGCCGGGGTCCTGCGGCGGCACGTGGAGCCTTCAGGCCTGCGCAGGAGGTGGGGCCGTGCGGCGTCTTCATGCGCGCGGGAGCCGCGCGCGGACGCAAAGTAGACCCTCCATTCAACCTCCAAATTTGGAAGGACAACCAAAACACATGCCAGATGCAGAGTCTTCATAACCCACACGTCATCAATAGGTGTGATTTATGTCGATTTAAGATATGATATAATAGTAATAAAAAAACCCCAAACACTGGACTTGAAGCCAGAAAACCCCAGGAATTTTGACTCGGATAAAAGAACAATTGTGACCTTGGGCAAGTCAATGGATCTTTGCTAACCTCAGTTTTTTCATCAATAATAAAATATGTATGACCTACCTGGAAGGGAACATACTTTGTATATGGTCAAAAATGGAGTGAGTGACCTACTCTTACTGTTATGAATATTATTACTGTTTACAATCACCATCTAGAGATAATACAGTAGAACCTATTCATCTTTATGAGCATATAGTTTGCTTTTGTTTATTCTAGTAGTTATTGAGAAGTTCCTTTCTTGGTGTCCTTGGTTAAGCATAATGTATTACCCTGATTTCTGTGACCTTGGGTAATTTCAGTTTTCACTATGATGAAAATCAAAATGTGACCTTCCCTCAGAGTCTTAAATATTCATATATTTCTAAGAATTTTCTGATGATTTGTGAAAAGACTTGACAGGAGGAAGGCACCTTATTTACATTTGGAAGTTGTGAGTTGTTTTTTTTTTTTTTTACCCCAGTCTTTTTATAGAGAAGAGGACAGTCTAAATATAATTGACTTTCACACTTAAAGTATTGAATATCATGAATGTAACTGCCCTCTGCTGATATTACCGTGAATGATGTTTGTCTCAAAGCTTGCAAACCTAGAAGTCCCTTAATATTTAATAAACTATATGAGATTCAGACTTTCCCATCATTCATAATTTTTTAACTTAGTGGGGAAAAAGTAAGACAATGGTATTTTTGAAAACCAGATTTATTTGAAAAGAATGGTGGCTATTGAATTGTGAGCCTCCAACAAATAATCATGATAAACTGAAAAAATATCTTAACATTTGGAAAATGGAACCATCAAACCTAGGTATCTTTGGCTTTTTTTGTTAACTGAAAATAAAGGTTATTTTTATACTTTAAATAAGTTATTTTATATAATATTTTTAGTATATCACTTAAAATGACAAGACTCAGCTGACTTGTTTTCAGTTAATTTGTGTTTTAGCTTGTGGAAGATAATTGTATGATTTTATTAATAGATAATTCCCTACTGACAGTTCTATGCATTATAATGGTTTAGTTCAATAATACAAATTACTTTCTAAAAACCGCAGTACTTTTATGACTTGGGCAGTTTAATGCTTGAACAAATGCCCATATTTGGAAAATTTATTTAGAAAAGCTGACAGTTAATTTAAGTTCAAGATATAAACTCTAGTTAGTTCTTTTATACATATATGTAATCTAGGTATAATGGAGTGCTGCATTGGTCCAGCTGCCTCCACCTCTCAGTCAAGACCTTAAGGGCACTAACCCAATAATTCATCCCTTGAGTTATGTCTTCACTGTTGAGTTCTGATGTTCATTTAGGGATGTGTGTATGTCTATCAATCAGTCTCTCAACTTGTATTCTTACTTGCTTAGCCAAAGCCTTTCTCCCTCAGGGCCATACATTGAAAGTCTCTGTGCAAAGATCATTATTTTAGTACATAGTCTAATGGGATTAAGTAAAATGGTAATAAAAAGTAAATACATTATTAGCATCAATATATTATAATGTTCCATTCAGTCCCCAGTTCATCCTTGTAAAAGAGCTGGTGACTGTCTGCATTCCTAGCTCCATCCCAGCCATGTCTCCCCAGCCAAGGTCTGGGTCACAGAACTACAAGAATCAATATCTAATCTCTCAGTTGCAGCCCAGGGTATATGAAGAAATAGTCCATATTCACAAGAGGTATAGAGGTCCTTTACATTCTTGCTGAGGACAGTGTTTAGGCTACTGAACTGAGTTTTCTCACACCTCTCCTCCCTTTCATTACAATATGAGCTTCTTGAGAATAGGCGGCAGTGTTGTCTTTCTTTGTATTCCCTAATACTTAGTATAGTGACTGGCATGGAATAAGCATTTGCTAAATACTTGATTACTGACTGGCCAAACCTTCTCAGGTTCCATAAAGAGCTTCTATTGCATTGTACCTCACTAGTACTTGTCTCTCTCACTTCTTGAAAGCTCGTTGTGTTCACCAAAGAACTTTGGTTGGGGGTAGAAAACCATGCATTGAATTTTCCCTTAGACACTTATGAACTCTATGCCTGGGCAGGTGTCTTAACCTCAGTTTATTTGTAAATTGAGAATAACAACAGCTCCTATTTCACAGAAATTGTAAGGATCATCATATTGTTGTGAAGGTCAAGTGAGATAATTTATGTAAACTGCTGTGTAATGTTGGCAAAATCATTGTCATCATTATCTTTGAATTTCATCTTTTTTGTAAGTGTTTGAGCTCCACATTTTTCTATCACTCTCCCTTTCCTTCCCCCTCTTCGTGGCAGTGAGTAATCTGATGGTTGCACATGTATAATTGTATTTAACATATTTTCATATTAGTCAGGCTGTAAAAGAAGAACTCTGATTGCCTTTTAATCCTTTGCATTTTATGCATTTAAAAACCTTCTGAGAAAGGGTCCAAAGACTTCATCGGTTTATAGAAAAGATCCATGATGCAAAAAATATTAAGAACTCCTGCCATAAAGGGAGACTACCTAATCCAACTTCCTTTGTCATATAAATGAAGACCTTAAAAGGACCCTAAAAGATTAACTGATTTTCCCAAGGTCACAATGGGAGAATTAGAGGCAGAATTTGAATCCAGATTACAGTTTAATTCCAGAGCCAGTGATTTTTCCACTCTTCCTGTTACATGACGATTCCCCAATTTTCCCAGCTGGAAATGCTATTATCTACCATATCTGAATTCTCACAGCTCTTTGTACCTATTTTGTGCATTTAGAATTTTTGTATTATAGTTATTTATATGTAGATCTATGTATAGATTTATATGTATATGTAAATACATATGCATACTGGCTTATAAATTTTTGGGGGAGGAAGTATCATATCTGCTTTATCACTAATAAATATTTATTAAAAAATAAAAATAGTCTTTAGGTTTTAGGCAGGGGGAAGCTATTTTAAGTGGAATGGGAAGCATAAATAGAGGTATGATTAAATACTGTGTTTAAGATCCATCTTACCTTGACAATTGTTGATTTGTCATTCAAGATCTAGATATTTTGGGTGAAGAACACAGTCAGGTTTTTATTAAGGGCTGGATATGTGCCAGATGTTTTTCCTTTATTCTCCAAGAAGACCCTGACATCAGGGAGGTGATGCCTTGACAAGCAACATGAGGATTTGAGTGAGGGGATGCTGTGCTAAGTCACAAGCTTCACTTCCTTCTCCAGAGTCATCTGGATCCAGTGACCACATATGAATCAGGACACTGGAGATAAACCTGGTTGGGGGTAATCAGGGTTAAATGACTTGTCCAGGGTCACACAGTTAGTAAATGTCAAGTATCTGAGGCTGGATTCATACTCCCATCTTCCTGACTCCAAGGTTAGTGCTCTATCCACTGTGCCACCTAGCTGCCTTATGTGCCAAACTAGGCACAGCTAGGTGGCAGAGTTGATAGAATACCAGGCCTGGAGTCAGGAAGATGAGTTCAAATTCAGCCTTAAACACTTACTATCTGTGTGACCTTTGGCAAGTCACTTCATCCCATTTGCTCCAGTTCTTTCTAGTATCTTTGCCAAGGAAAACCCCAAATGGGGTCACAACTGACAACCAACAACAAATATACCAGGTACTGGGGATGCAATGATAAAAATAATTAAATAATCGCTGTTCTCAAAGAGCTTATATTCTATCAAGGGTAAAGGGAAGGGAGGTCAACAAGTACTTATATAATTATATACTGAATAAATACAAAATAAATGCTTCCAGTACTCAAATTGAACTGTCATCTCATTGATTTGGGAAGCCCTCCAATATTGCAAACCCTACTAATTTTATCTCATACATGTTCTCTTCAAATTCACAACAGAAGATCCACCAGTGTGCTGGGAACTTTCCTCAATTTCACCCACCATTTAGAGAAGGACTGGAAATCTCTGTCCATTCACCTGTCATTTCTCATATAATGTGTCCAGCACATCTTCTCTTTTTTGTCAGTCAGTTCCTTGATAGAATCCTCTACCCTGGTTCTTCTTTGGAGTTCTTTGTTGGTTATTGTAACTCTCTCATACCAACCATGTACCTTTCTCTGATGATCATAATTAGTTCTTCAGAGGCAGTGGTGTTTCATGTGTCCCTGCTATATAAAAACATTGTTTCTATTGAAAATAAAATTTTACCATTATGGGAAACTTTGGATCAGTAAAAGTTAATTTGCTATTTTCTAAAAAGCAATTTAGCCATATCTTCTTTTTCAGTTCTTGACTCAGCTTATTGTCTATCTATACTGTCTGTTTCCAAGGTGAATATTGTTGGAAAGCTCTAGGTATTTGTGCAGGTTGAAATCTGAGCAATAGGCATTTTTCATCTACTTGGTCTTATGGATGGATAGACCTCTGAGTGATTAAATCACTCTTCCAGGACATTCTGCATTGTCTTGGGATTTGGTGAAGTTAACTTAATATCATCTATAAACAGAAGTATAGGACTTCACCTTTCTATAGGGAATGCCATTTAGGCCTGGATCTCCCCCATTGCAATAGCAAATGCTTTTGGTATTTTCCTGTTTTCTTTTTCAATTGATGCTTCCTATCATAGGGTAACCTAATAGGGTTATTTCTGCTTTTACATTGTAAGGAATACTGAATGTTTTTGATATGGCTGGGAGAAGTCTTTTTAAAAATAAAAGAGATGAAAGAAAGGTAATGTTTTATTCTAGAGCATTGTGGTTGTTTATTAATTTTGTTAACTAGGAAAGACATATAGGATCTTCTGTCTTCTAAATCTTTCAGTCAGTTGTTCGATCAATTAATCAAGAAGTATTTCCTAAGTACCTTTTATGTTCCAAGCACTGGGTTAAGTACAAAGAAAGAAATAATTCCTATTTTTGAGGAACTTATATTCTAATGGGGGAGACAAAAAGTACACATATAAATACAGTATAAATATAAAATGATAAATTCAAAGATATACAAAATAATTAAATGGAAAGTAGTTTGGGAGGAGGGATACTAAGCTGTTGTGAGGGGTCAGGAAAGGCTTAATGCAGAGGACAGTGCTTCAACATCATCTTAAAGGAATACAAAGGATATGCTTTGTGAAGCAGAGATAAAAAATAGGCGTAATCCAAATATGTGGGTTGGTCAGTGGTAAAGATGTGGGCCGTTACTGAAAGTAACTTGCAAAAGCCTACTTGTCCTCTATGTATATATACCTTACCTAGTCTGCCCTCAATTCATGTATAGATTACCCTCATAAATATTTCATGTTAATGGGAGAGTAGACTGATGTTTTCTTAATCACCTTTTTGGGATATTATCAAAATTCAATAATTTATGTATACTTTTGGTATCTTTCCTTCTTTCAGATATCATGTCTACTGTTTGCACAATATCTTCATAAATATAAGATTTATTGAAATATGATAGATTAAAAGACTATTAGCACTGAGGGTGAACAGGAAAGACTTCATGCTTGAGTGTGCCTTGAAAAAAGTGGGAGAATCAATGAAAAGGAAATACATTCCAAGCATGAGTGATAGGAAACTGGGGATAGAACTTTGTGAGAAACAGAGAGAAGTTCAGTTAGACTAGACAATAGTTTGAGAAGGGGAGTGATATATAACAAGAATGGAAAGTTACTTTGGTCTAAGTTGTAAAGTGCTTTCAAGGCAGAAGAGATTATATTTATTCTAGAGGCAAGAGGGAGCTACTGAAATTTTTGGAGTACAGTTATGATATTGTCAGGACTGTAATTAGGAAAAATTATTTTGACCGTTTTGTTGAGGCTGAATTGAAGAGGAGAGAGTTTTAAAGTTGTGTGCCCAGTTGTGAGATCAGATGCGAAAGATGGTTGTAGGTAGAAGTCAACTACTTTTCTACTACACCCAGAGAGAATTCTACCCTTGATCTCGCCATCATTCATAAATTTTCAACTTCCATGTTCATGAACTCTTAAATTCTTTGATCTGATTCCAATTTATTCTAATTCTCTCTTTTCCATTTGCAACCCCATAACCGGTTCCTCATCTTCCTCCTGACCTCCAGATCCTTTGCTCTTCTGTTTCTTCCCTGGCCATCTCTTCTGTGCCTACTCCCCTACCATCCCTATCTTGACCTGTTGTTAAATCGATTCAGCTCTAAACTGTCTTCTTTTCCTCTTGAGTTCCTTGTCCCCCCCCCCCCCATCCTATTGAATATCTTGCCCTAATAAACACTAGGTATTGACCACCTTCACTCTTATTTAGGTGGGGTTGAACAAAGTTGAAGAAAATCTTAAAAACTATGCTGACTGGGTCTACTACACATTTATATTACATAATCTTAGCTGGATCTTCAGTGTTATAAGGCTATCCTTTTGTACCTCACCACAGCATCTTTTCCAAATTTTTTTCTCAAGTAATTTTTCAAATCGTTGCTCAAGCCTCTTTTGGTTACCCCTGCTCCTACCTTTTCAAATGAGAATCTTGCCTCATATTTTATCAAAAAATTGAGACAATTTGCTGAGGACAGCCTGTTCCCTTGCCTTCCTCATCTTTCATCATTAAGATGCCTTCTTTCACTATCACCTCCTTTCTACTTGCCAAGATGACCCCCCCACCACTGCCGCAAATCCAAGTAATTCCATTCCATCTTCTTTTCTGCCGTAGATTTTCTTATCATCCCTATACTCTCACTTATTTTCAGTCTATCCCCATCTAGTGGCTGTATCTTCACTACTACAAACATGTTCATGTCTCCTTCCTTAAAAATCCCTCACTTGATTCATCCATTTCCAATAGCTATTGAACCACATGTTTTCTTTCTTTTATTTCTAAGCTCCTTCAGAAGGCCATTTACAGTATCTCCACTTTCTTTCCTCTTGCTGTTTTCTTAACTTTCTCTAGTCTGGCTTCCAACCTCATTCAATTGAAACAGAATTTCTCCAGTTACCAATGATCTCTTAATTGCCAAATCTAATGCTTTTTTTCCTCAATCCTCATCCTTCTTGACCTCTCTACAGTTTTTGACACTGTCAGTCACTCCCTTTTCCTTGATACTCTCTTCTTTCTTGGTTTTGCATGTGTGTGTGTGTGTGTGTGTGTGTGTGTGTGTGTGTGAGAGAGAGAGAGAGAGAGAGAGAGAGAGAGAGAGAGAGAGAGAGAGACTGTTCTTTCTCCTGATTCTCTTCCTACCTATTTGACCACTCCATCTTATTTTCCTTTGCTGCATCTTAATCCTGGTAACAGCTGCTAACTGCTAACTTGGTGTCTCCAAGGCTCTGGACTTCTTCCTGTTTACTATTTTGCTTGATGATCTTATCAGCTCTCATGGATTCAGCTATTATTCCTAAACAGATGACTGTCAGATCTGTTTGCTCAGCCTTAATCTCTGTCCTGATCACCAGTCTTGCAATTCCAGTCACCTATTAGACATCTCAAACTGGATGAGGCATAGATCTCTTAAATTTAACATGTTCAAAACTGAATTCATTGTCTTTTTCTCCAAACTCTCCCCTCTTCTAGACTTCTCTATTTGCTGTCAAAGGTACCACCATCCTTTTAGTTACTCAGTGGATAGAGTACCAACCTTGGAGTTAGAAGGACTTGAGTTCAAATTTGATCTCAAACATACAAGTTGTGTAAATTTAGGTAAGTCACTTAATCCTAATTGCTTCACATCCAGGGCCATCTCCAATCATCCTGATTCATATCTGGCTGTTGGACTCTGTAGGAGAAAGTGAGACTGGTGACTTAGCACAGCATCTTCTCATTCAAATCCAGTTCATATACTTGTCATAAGATCATCTCCCCGATGTCATGGTCTTCTTCAAGAATGAAGGACAAGCATCAGCAACAGGTTTGAATGTGACTTCTTGACTCCTCACCTTTTCTTTTCACTTTTTCTATATCTAATCCTGTGGTTTCTACCTTATTAACATCTCTTCTCTCCTGACCTTGCCACCACTCCTTATCACCTCTTACTATTGCAGTAGACTACTGGTTGGTATCCTTGTCTCAAATCGCTCCTTGCTACATTCATTTTTCTACTCAGCTGTTAAATTGATCTTCCTAATGTACATGTCTGACCATATCACTTCTCTATTCATCAACTGCAATGGTTCCCTGTCACCTCTCAGATCAAATATAAAAATCCTAATTCCTCTGTTCAACTTTTAGAATTCTTCAAAAACTGGACCCTTTGCTCATTTCCAGGTTTATTGCCTTACTTCATTTCCTTCCCTATCCAAATACATACTCTGAGATTCAGAAATATTGTGCTTTCCTCATAGAACATGCCATCTCCCAATTTTTGCCTTTTTTTTTCTGGCAGCCCCCACCTATACCTCTCTCCTTCCTCTTCTTTGTCTTTTTGGCTTCCCTGGTTTTCTTCAAGTTTTAGCTAAAGTCCCACTTTTTACAAATCTTCTTGATGCTTCCCCTTTGAGATTATCTCCAATTTACCCTCTGTATATTTTATACATATTTGCTCATATGTGGTTTCCCCTTCATACTGTAAGCCCCTTGAGAGCAGGGACTCTTTTTTTTTTGCTTTTATTTGTGCCTTTGATTTTGACAATGTTAAATAATAAGATTTGGCAACAGATTAGATATGTGGGAGAAGGAGAGTGAAAAGTCAATATTAAAGTTATGAAACAGGGAATTAGAAGAATAGTGATACTTTGACAAAAATAGGGAAGGTTGAAAGAGATGGGATTTAATAGTAAAGATAAGATAAAGCCTTTCTTGAACATGTTGAGTTTTGGGAAATCTCATGCTAGTACATCTATTTTAAAATATCAGTAGGCATTTAGTACTATGGGATGGAATCTCAGGAGGAGACTTGATCTGCATATAGGAACCTGAGAATCTGTATGGAAATTAAAGTTAACCCCTAAGGGAATTTATGAGGTCATCAGGAAAGAACATATAGAGAAATGAGAGCCCAGGGTAGAACCTTAGGGAACCCACAATTAACACCAAAAGAAATTAAGGAGTACCTAGAGAGATGGGAGTAAAACCAAGAAGAGCAGCATAATGAGAATGCAGAGAGTAAAGAGTATCTAGAAGAGGTTATTCAAAGAATCAAAGGAAGTGTATAGGTCAAAAATAGATGAAGATTGAAAATCTTAATCTTGTTATTCTGTCATATTTGACAATTAGATCATTGGATATTGGAAGAGAGTGGCTTCATTGATTGATGAAGTTGAAATCCAATTGCAAAGGTTTAATGAGTGAGTGCAAAGGGGAGAAATAATAAGAGTTAAAACTTATTTTTTGTGGTAGTTTTGCTGAGGAAAGGAGGAAAGGAGAAGAGGTATAGAACAATAAGTTGGGGGAATTTTAAGGTCTAGTGAAGACTTATTTTAAGGATAAGAAATACTTTGAGTAGTAGAAAAGGAACATATAGATGTAGGGGAAGCAAGACTTTAAAAAGAGAGCAAGAAAGGGGAAGATATTGGATAAGCAGGAGGACACAGGATCAAAAACAACTATAAAGGAGTTTACCTTGAAAAGGAGATAAGTTCACTTTATCAGGAAAAAAAGGAGAAAGCAGGGTAGCTGGGATGATGTCAAAGGGTTTTGAGATAAAGAGAAGGGGAGTAAAGGAAGCTTGTGGTGAAGAGCTTTAATTTCCTCAGTGAAATAAGAAGGGAGGTCTTATTGATAAGAGGAATAAGGTCCTTTAAAAATACTACATGATTTTTAGAATTATAGAATGTTAGAAATGGAAGAGCTTTAGGGATCAAACCTGTTATTCATGGAAAAGAAAAATAAAGTCCAGAAAGTTCAATTTATTTGTTCAAGATCACATTTGTTAGAAGTATCAGAGCTGGAACCCATCTTAATGTTTTCTAGATCACCTTGTCTCTTCAAATTTCACATAAATTGACTAATCCATTCAATTTGTATTTATACCCTTCCTTGGGAAGGGTAAAATAGGTCTTAACATCTATTCCTTCAATTTTTATGTCATCCTTCTAGATGTATCCTTCTAGGGTATTAAGATATTAATTGACTGACTATGACCCATGTTATATATTCACTTTGAACAAGTTGCTTTATGTATCTGTCATAGGCAATGGTTTAGAAGTACTTTAGCATGGAGGCTGGATGACATATGTGAAAGCATTAAATTATTGTTATCATTTTCAGAATATTTAAAAAGTTTTCTGCTTCCCCATTATCATTCTATTGAGTTTAACACTAGAGATTTACTTTAGGCAATAACAACCCCAAAGAAATTAAATTGAATACTCTAAATATTTCAATATTTTCCTTGTTTTGATCTTTGAATGAAGAAACCTGACTAGAGGCAGAACTTCATGGAATTTGCATTCATTCATTCATTAACAAATATATATTAAGCACATGCAAGGCATGTAGGTATGGTAGGTACTCTGTAAAGAACAAAGAAAAATGTAATTCAGAAACTCTTATTAGAAAATTTTTGGAAGTGATAAAAATAGACTTGTAAGCTCCACAAGGAAATGACTCTTATCTAAACTTTGTATCTCACTCAGCAACTGGCACAACCTTTTGTACACAGTAGATGGTGGATAAATGTTTAATTGAATAAAAGAGTCAGTGAAAAAGCATAGTAATTATGTATGAAGGTTTCAAAAGTTTAGCAAATCATGTTTTTTCTTCCTTTCCTTCCCCCTCCCCTCCCCCTCCCTTCCCTTCTTCTTTCCTCCTTCCTTCCTTCCTTCCTTCCTTCCCTCTTTCCTTCCCTCTTTCCTCCCTGCCTTCGTTCTTTCCTTCCACATGGCTGGAAATGGAGCAAGATCCTTGCTGCTCAGTATGGAAGTTTTGACTTGTTCCATTTCTGATCTGATCCAGCTTGCTCCTCTTTAGTCAGTCTGATAGCCCCTCCTAGGGTCTGCAGGACTTGGTCAATTTTAGCCCAGTGCAGTTCAGAACTTCCAAGTTCAAACACTCCACCACCCTCAGCCTACCAATAGCAGGGATCCCAAGTGTGAGTCACCACTTGTAGCTATCGCCTTGTATTAAAGTACTTCAGTTTTAATGCCTGACCACCACCTTCTATTATGAAGATGATTAAGAATCATTCTGGCTAATGGCTTTGCTTGTTTAGTTATTTATTTATTTTGCTTTAGGGACATATCTTTTATCTTAAACTTTGCCCTCACCAAGGTGCTTGTCCAGACAAGACATTAGAATAAAATTATTCTCTCAGAAGCTTCCAATCATTTCTGAGGGGATGTGGAACCATCAAAGCTGTGTCTCTGCTTTTTCTTCCTGCATCTTTATATTCACTAAAAATAAACCATGGTCAATACCACATGAAGTACAAGATGTTATTTACATCCATTTAGGACAGTGAAATTGCCAGAACAAATGTTAACAACCATTAAGATGGATTAAAAATAAAAGTGAGCTCACTGCTCTCCATTGTGGTTTTCTCCATAAACATTAGAAATAACCACAGAGAGGGCAAATGGCACAATATGCAGAGAAGAAGTCCCTTGTCAGGATATATAGCAGCAACAGCAGGATGGACCAAAATAATAATCATAAAGTCATTCTGACAGCTAGTCTGGTCAAAAGTATATCTATCCCTACATTAACCCTGCTAAATGGGACTATCCAGTCACATTTATCCCTGAATCTGACTATATTAGAATTTCAGTTTCTCAGAGTTTGTGTTTTTTTTACATCAATTTATGCATTTTTCTTTTTTCTTTGTTTCTTATGTCTCATTCCTAATAAGGGATGACAGTATTATTATTATAGTGCCTCCTAGAACATTTGGATATTAAATGCTTGGATGGGACATGGAGACCTCTACTGGAGTGCCCTGGCTCTGTTCTTTTATCAGTGACTTGGATAGAAGCAACCAAAGCATACTTAGCATGTTGCAAATGACATAAATCTTGGAGGTATAGCTAATATAGTGGATGGCAGAATTGGCAGACTAGAATGGACTGAAGGGATGAGGGACAGCATGGCAGTGGATACAGAAGTGGCTTCAGAGTCAGAAAAGGTTGAGAGCTTCTGGCTCCAGTGGGTAGAACTAATGCCAGTGGGAAAATGGTACTGATAAATAGATGTTTGACACAATATAATAAGAGCAGAAATTTATATAGTGTTTTAAGGTTATGAAACATTTTCCACATGCTATCTCATTTGATCACAAGGGAAAACCAATAAAACTCCTAAAAAATTAGAGTTATCAAAAATTCGGTGGTTTGATTGAAGGGGTAATGAGTTCCCTATTACTGGAGGTCTTTTAATAAAGGCTAGATTCTCTCTTGTCAGGAATGTTTATAGACAAGATTTTTCATGTTTGGGGCAAGGATTAGACTAGATGGTTTCTTGAGTTTCTTCTAGTTCTAATTGTCTGTGTTCTTGATTATTGAATTTTGAGTCATCAGTCAACATATTGCAATGATGTCTCCTGCCATACTCATTGCCTCCAGTAGTTGTTGAAGAAAGAACAGTGTATTGTGTTAATTAATTTCACTTCATGATGTGTGATATGTAATAATATGTTTTACTTGTGATATGTTTAGAGATAAAGGTTAGTGAGGTTCTGGAGCTTCTCAGAGGGAAAGGGAGAACAGAACAAATATTTATTAAGCATTCACTATGTATGTAATAGACATTTTGCAAATATTATCTTGGTTGATCCTGTACAAACACCCCAGGTATCACATGGACTATTTGTGCTTGATTGTGGTAGAGCATTCTGAGCTCATATTGGTCTGATCAGTCACTGTTGGACACAATGTAACTTGTGTCTAACATGGTGAGGTCATTTTGGTCTTCTTTTAACGAAGGACAAGAACCCATTAACAAATATATGCAAAATAACAAGTAATTAACATGTTAACTTTTGAATGAATAGCTCAGACACTTTTCTCTCTCAAATTCTTTTTAGTGTTCATTTTTTATTTACTTAGTATTTTACTTTTCTCCTGTTACATGTTAAAGCAATTTTTAAAGTACATTTTTAAAACTTTGAATTTCAAATTCTCTCTTCTTCATTCCCCATCTCCTCTCATTGAGAAAGTAATGTGGTAGAGTTATAAATGAATTGTCATACAAAACATTTTCATAAGTCATGCTATTGAAAAAAAACAGATTTCCCCCTACCCCCCAAAAAAGAAATCTTAAGAAAAATAAAGTAAAAAAGTATGCTTCAATCTGTATTCTGAAAACCTCAGCTCTTTCTGGGGATGGATAGCATAGGGGCAGCAAGGTTGCACAGTGGATAGAGCACTGCCCTTGGAGTCAGGAAGACCAGAGTTTGAATTCAGCCTCAGACATTTGACACTATTATGTGACCTTGGACAAGTCACTTACCCCCAATTGCCTTGCACTATGGACTATCTCCAGTTGTCTTGATTCATATCTGGCCACTGAACCCAGATAGTTCTGGAGGAGAACATGAAGCTGGTGACTTTGTACAGCACCCCACCCCATTCAAATCCAATTCACGGTACTTGTCATAGTATCACCTCCCTTGATATCATGGTCTTCTTTGAGAATGAAGGACAAACATCAACATTCTTCATCATAAGTCCTTCAGAGTTGTCTTGGGTCATTTTATTGCTAAGAAAAGCTAAGTCATTCACAGCTGTTATTGCTGTTACTATGTACACAGTACATTTCATTTTGTATCAGCTCAAGTGTTTTTTTTTTTAAGAGACACTGTCTTATTAACAATGTGTACTGGGGACCTCAAGACAGAAGCCATAATGAACCTTTTTCAAGTGTTATTACTGAATCTAATTATATGTAAAACTAGGGTGATCAAACTACTATCCAGGGTGCTATTAAGCTGCTTCTCCCTGGTGCTAACTTTAGCACTGATATCCTAGAAAAGTTAATTCACCTTTAAAGAAAACAGCAGGAACAATTTTGGGCTATCTGCAAAGGAGAGTACCATCTGTATCCAGATAAGGAGCTGTGGAGTTTGAACAAAGTACAAGGACTATTCCCTTTAATTTGGAAAAAAAACCCAGATATCTTATTGTCTGATCTGGTTACCTCTGAGAATTCTGTTCTCTTTAAGGATATGATTTCTCTCTCATCATACCCAATTTGGATCAAGGTACAACATGGAAACAAAATAAAGACTGACAGAGTGCTTTCTGGGGGGGGGGGGAAGCAAGATTGGGGGAAAATTGTAAAACTAAAATAATATCTTTAATAAAAACAACAACAACAAAAGAAATATTAAAATGTTTTTTAAAGGTTAAAAAAAAGAAAACAGCATATAACTATCTGAGAGTAGTTTATTTCCCTTAATTCACCACAAGATCACATTATTTTTTGTTTTTAATTTTAAGACAGTGAGTGACTTTTAAGTGACTTGCCCAAGGTCACACAGCTAGGCAATTATTAAGTATGTTTGAGGTAGGATTTGAACTCAGTTCCTCCTGATTCTGGGGTACTCTATCCACTACACCACCTAGCTGCCTGGGATAAAATATTTTTAACCATATGAATATTCTCATTTAAGATTCTTTCTCTTGGTCTTCCTTTGGGTCTTCTTTAGGTCATTTCAACCCAAATTGAGTCTTTATTGTAACTCAGAAATCTTTTCATTGGTCTATTTTCTTCCCTTCATATTCTCTATTGACTCTTTCTGATATTTCCTTTATTACTCACTCATCAAGCTCCTAGTCCAACCCACACCTTCCACTTTGCCTTCTAGTTTGGGCACATCAGATTGAGACCTATTAGGAACTTCATGATCACCTCTCCATTTTGCTTGTCCACATTTTTCTTCTTATCTCAAAGCTTTTCTAAATCCATCTTTCTCTTGTGTCTCAGAGGAAAAGATGTCCTCTGCCCTTCTTCAGGCTAATTCCTTCATCTGAGGCAGTAGGAAATGAAATGCAGAATCCATTTTTCTTCTGTATCCTCTAGGACTGTCTCATCAATTATCTCCTTTCTCTTGTGCATCTCTTTTCCCCAAGTGATTTTTTTTCCACTTTACCTATGAATATGCTTAGATCTGTCCCATCCCTTATTACTTTCTCTTATCTTATACAGCTTTAGGTTACTGTCTTATCTTTCTTTTCTACTTCACTGCCACTCTTCTTGTTTTTATTTTTTTCAAGACAATGGGGTTAAGTGACTTGCTCAAGGTCACACAGCTGTAATTATTAAGTGTCTGAAGTCATATTTGAACTCAGTCCTCCTGACTCCAGGGCTGGTGCTGTATCCACTGCGCCACCTAGCCGCCCCCCCCCCCACTGCCACTCTTCTTGAAAGTGTATTCTATGTTTCCTTACCATCTATCTTCCTGCACTGTATTTGACTCCAATCTCTATTTTTTTAATAGTAAATATTCTATCAAATCTCTCCAATGTAGGTTTTTCTTTTCTTTTCTTTTTTTTTTGACTAGGTCATCTTCCAATTTCCTTTACACTAAGTATAGGTATGTTCTAAAACTTTGCTTAGTAAATAACAATAATAACTCATATACATATATATACATATATGTATATATATATATATATATATATATATATATATATACACTTTGCTTTGCAAAGCACTTTGCATTGCTATCTTTATTTTATTAACCATCTCTAGATTAGAGTCCTTGAAGACAGGCACTATATCTAATACTACTTTTAAATCCAAAATAATACCCAGAATTTGTTATATGAATGACAAATGAATAATGGCTGTATTTTAGAGTTGAAATCAACCATTTACTGATGCTAACACTGATCAGGACACTGATTGGAAAAGAAGTGACTTGTATAACTCATTCTGGTTTTGTTTAGTCATTTCACTTGTGTCTGACCCTTCCTGACTCCATTAGAGGTTTTCTTGACAAAATTATTTGGTTTGCCATTTCCTTCTCCAGTTCATTTTATAGATGAGAAAACTGTGGTAGACAAGGTTAAGTAACTTGCCCAGAGTCACCCAACTAGTCTGAGACCATATTTGAATATAGGAAGATGAATCTTCCTGACTTCAGGCATCCTACTCTATCCACTGTACCACTGAGATCCCATGTGTAAGGTCATATTGTGAGTTAATGACAGAGAACTTAGGTAAATTCAGTAATAAGTACCTATTGGAAAGGATGTTTTTGCCTTTCATATTTCCAGCATTTAATATAGTACTAATAGTGAGTGATTAAAAATGTTTATTGATTGATTTAGATCTAAAAATGAACCTCCCTCATCCTGAATATGAATGTTATAGTATCTCCAATTCATTTGTAATACAATTTAACTCTTTGAGCCTTTGAATAAAACAACTTCTTATCAGCATCATAGAAGTCAAAGGATAGGCAGAGACATAGAGAACATCTACAGCATTCCTTATACCAGCAAATTTTAAACTGCTTAATGAGGGCATTGAACACATGAAGCAAAACAGAGTATAACAGCTGGTAAAAACTGAGTGGCCCATATATTATCGGTGCTCAAAAGCGTGTAGGACATCTTAGCAACAGTTTTCTTTTCCCAGAGGTCTTTCATTAATTAGATTTGACTTATTCTTTTAAACAACATATTTCAGAAATTCCTCTTAGTCTATATTTATTCCATAATTTATTACTTTCTCAAATAAGCCTCCCAGTGGAAATGCAGACAATAAAGAACATATGTGTATGGGGAGAAGGACCAAATAGAATATTAAATGGTGAAATGAACACCATCTCTTCAGGCTGTTGGCATGGGATGAATGGAAAAAACAACAACATTTATTAAGTTCTAACTGTGTCAAACTTAATGCAAAGTGCTAGAAGAGTGAGATTGGCTCCTGCTCTAAAGGAGTTCATATTCTAAATGGGGATGACCCGTAGAGAAGGAGTTAGGAGGGGAGAGATGGTCCCTTGATGCTAAACTGCATGGAAGTTTGTAAGACCTTTGGGCCCTGCTGGAAATAATCACTATAGGAAGCATTCCTCCTACCCCTAAACCTTCCTCCCTTTTTCTTCCTGGCTACATGCTGAACCTGAAGAAGAGGACCCAGAGACCCTGTCCACTCCAACCCTAGGACTCAACTTCCTACCTCCCAACTGTGGGGAGCTAGATGCCTCCAGCTGTTCAGTTATTCTCCACCACCTCCAACCCCCTCAAATGATAGTCATATGACTGAGGGCTTGAGAGAGAACAAAGATTCTGGGTTGGAAATCTTGCTCAGTGGTAATAAAAGATTCATTTGATTGTTCATGATTCTGAGTTTATAAGAATTTCTAACTGCAGTTTCCCATTGATGATATGTTTCTGGAGAAGTTTAGTGGATAGAGAACTGGTCTCAGATCCAAGAATACCTGAGATCAAGGCCTTTTTCTGACACATACTATCTCTGTGACCCAGAGGTTAAATTACTTAACTACTTTGTGCTCTAGACTACTCTCTAAAATTTGAAGTTCCAGAGAAAATAGTGACCTACCTTATTCAGGAATAGTTTCCTCCACCTGGAGTTCTGTATAATAATGAATTCACAAATTTAGTCTTTTTTCCTAATATGACAGTATAAAAGTTTGAAAGATAATAACTCTACCTCTTCAATAGCATTTGTGACAACATGGTAGGTCAACCTGGTATATCAGACTTAGCAAAAACTGGGGGCAGGAATTTAACCTATAATATATTTGAATTTTCAAAATAAAGAGATTTTTATAATCTTATTTATGCCCATATGAATTATAGCCCAAAGATCTACTGTGACTATTTTTTTCCCAAGGCAATAGGTTAAGTGACTTGCCCAAGGTCACAGAACTTGGCAATTATTAGGTATCTGAGGTCAGATTTGAACTCAAGTCCTCCTGACTCCAGGGCCGGTGCTCTACCCACTGCACCACCTAGCTGCCCCTACTGTGATTATTTCTGCTGGATCTATCACTCCAGGATTTTTGCCCATCCCTTGACCCATATTATTTAGAAAAAGTGTCCTATCTGGCTTAGATGGTGTCTTCTGCCTTCTGCCTAGAACATGGACAGACTAGATATGGATGTCAGTAGCAGCATCACTAGGTTGACCTTGAAAGAATGGCCATGTAGATATAATGAACATGATACTTTCATGTCAGTGTCATCACTATAAGGAGTCTGGTGGTGCAAGTTCATTCCCTTGTACTAATATAGATTTGACATGAAGCTGGAATGGCTTTGGTATATACAATGGTACAAATTGATCTTAAATGAGGATTAAACTGGACCGATCCTTTGATGAGGAAAAAATCTCCTTCAATGAACCACAACCACAGGGTATTGAAATAATTGGAAGATATATTTCATAATTATTATTATTATAAGGATAACTAGCATTTATATAGCACTTTTAAGGTTTACAAAGCTCAGTTGACTTTCTCCACTGATTGCAGGGCTGAATGATAAAGCAATAAATTCCTTTTGAAGGCTGCCTTTTTAGAAGACATAGAATGATTCAACTAACATTATTTTCTATCAGTTGCTTTTTTTTTTTTGGTTTCAACTCCCACTGCATAAGGTCTGGTGGACCCTCTCCTTTTTCAGCTTCCTTTTTTGTATTGTCTTCCTTCATTAGATTTTTTTTTTTTTTTAGGTTTTTGCAATGGGGTTAAGTGGCTTGCCCAAGGCCACACAGCTAGGTAATTATTAAGTGTCCGAGACCGGATTTGAACCCAGGTACTCCTGACTCCAGGGTCGGTGCTTTATCCACTGCGCCACCTAGCTGCCCCCCTTTGTTAGATTTTAAGCTTTTTTGAGGGCAGAGATTGTCTTTCTTATTTGTCTCTTTATATATATTTGTATAGAGTAGACACTATATATTTTTTAATAGTTGGGATTATATATATTTGCGTATAGTAGGCACTTAATAAATGTTTTTTTGACTATTGGCAAAGTACTTCACAAATATTATCTCATTTTATCGTTATAACAACTTGGGGGTAGGTTCTTTCCATTTCATAGGTGGAAAAAGTGAGGTAGCCTGAGGTAATAAGCTAACAAATAATTGAGACCAGTTGTGAATTTAGGACTTTATAATGTTGGGTCTAGATCTCTGCGACTTAGCTGCCTAAGGTATAATATCCTGTGTCTTTTGAAAGGTTATGGAGAATTGTAATCAGATTTTGGGATAAATAAAGGATAAATGTCATAAGATTTCATAAAAGGGAAGAAAATGGACTTTGCAAATTAAAGGTCGGGCAGCTTAAGTCATGACAAAAATTCTAGAAAGTATTATTGAAGAGGTTATTGAATATCTGGAAAAGGAAATGGTGATCATCAAGAGGGAGCATGTTTTTAAAAAGAAAAAGTCATGACAGGTTAACCTTATTTTTACCAAGTTAGTAGATTGGTAGATCAGGGTAAGGGAATACTAGATATAATTTATCTAGGTTTTTTGGTAAAACATTCGACAGAATTTCTCATACCATTCTTTTGAACAAGATGGAGAGATGTGGGTTAGTTAGTTATACATATTAGGGACTTGTTTGACTGAACCCAAAGAGGGCACCCATTAATGTTTAATGTCAAATTTCCAGCCTCATCATATGTTTCTTCCTTTCCTTCATTCCACTTTCCTTTCCAGACAAGTTAACCAACAAACCAGTGGGTCTAGATAATAGTTTGAAAAGGATCCAGGCATTTTTAATGCACTGCAAGTAAAGATCTGTAGCCAATTGCAATCTTAGGTTGCAATCTTCAGTTGTGAAGGGAATCATGATGGTAGTCTCCTCATACTCATTTTAGAGGAATCAATCCAGCTCTTGAATCCTTTTTTCCATTCTGCATATTACACTTTAGATATGACACTAAGTTGAAAATATTGAGAGCATATTAATAAAGATAGTGAAGTGTCTCAGGCTTTTATTTTTGTGACAGTCTTTTGAAGGACCTGAATATATTTAGGCTGAGAAAGAGAAGATTTATTAGGGATTTGATAGCTGGCCTCAAATTTCACGTGGAAGAGGATCATTAGATTTATTTCATGGAATGGACTGTCTAGGATGGTAATATGTTTCTTCCTAACAGGAGTCTTCCTGAGGAAGGAGAATTACAAGTTGTCTGGTATATTATATCTACGTGGAACTGGAGTCAGGAAGACTCATCTTTATGAGTTCAAATCTGGTCTCAGACTCTTACTCGGATCCTGGGAAAGTCATAACCATTTCTGTGCCTCAGTTTCCTCATCTGTAAAATTAATTGGAGAGGGAAATGGCAAACAACCCTGGTATCTTTGTCAAAAAAACCTCCAATGGTGATGCAAAGGGTCAGACACAACTGAAAATAACTGAATGGAAAGGACCTGTCAGAACTTATCTTTTTCAGACTTAATCTTTGAGAACCCTGGTAGTGAAAACATTCAGAATGTTGCAGTGTTACAAGGCTGACAAAACATTATATAAATGTCCATTGAAATTGTTAAGAATTCTCTCATCTCATTTTGTTTGATAGAATGCAGATAGAAATAGTCCCGGGACAAGTTGCTATGTTGTTGTTATTCTTTCCACAAGTGAATAGGATAAATAATTGCTTTTTGTAGTTGAGTAACAGTTTTATCATATAAATTAGCTATATTCTATGAGCTCATAAGAACATCTTCAGTACAACTTTGACAGGATAATGGGATGATAAGTATTTCATTCTGTTTCCATATTATTTTGATTTCTTCAGATAGTTCTCTTAGCTTTTAAAAATATTGTATTTCAGTTTTTATGAACTAATGTAATACTATTCAGATGATTGTGGAAAAACTATTCTGTCTGTGATCATAGTCTAGTTCCAGTGTGGTTTATTAGTTGAGTTTTGGGGGATATTTTGAACTCTTCATGTGTGATAGTGAGATTTTTTTGTTTCTTTCTTAGTCCATTAATGATAGTGGGCTTCTGATAGATGTATAATTCTATCCATTGATCAGATCTTGCTAGGTATTTAGTAGGTGCTAAATCTTTATAGACTACACTAAGCAGATAAATGGTTTTTACCATTTACTTTAATAATATTCATTGATCACCAGATCTGGGTTTCTTAAGAATAACCCTTTATTTTGATGTCAGTGAATTTTCTAACAAATGCCTTTGTTTCCAAAACAGTTTCATGTTACTCAGCTATTAAACTCATGTTTATGCTATTATTCTTGTTCAAAACAGCAATAGAATTAGGATCAGGGTTCATCAAACCCCTTTTAGGGCTATTCATCCACCTTTGGTGTCTATCTGTTCCTCAATTTTCATCTGTGGCTTCAAGAAGCCGAAGCATGCGAAGTAGCTACATCCCATTAGCAGATGGACTAAACTTGGTTGAGGGTAACCAAAAGACCTCAAACATATAGTAAGTTTGAGGGGAATGTCTGTCCAAGTATGTGAAGACTTCACTCAGAGGAACAGGCAGATTAGAACAATTTGTTCCAATGGTCATGAAGACAGTTGAAGCTGACTGTGTGGAATGCTTAGAACTTGGTCAGACCAAAGATATCAAGGTTGTCCACTGCATCCTGGGCTATCACCAGTCATCCTGACTTTTTTCTTTACATTGTACTTTGATGACTCTGGAGGAGAGAATGAGACTGAAGACTGTGTAACTAACTCATTTAAATGCAATTCATCCACTAGTCAAAACATCACCCTGTGATGTTATTGGTTCTCTTCAAAAATGAAAGACAAAAACAACTGTTATCTCATTCTTATATTTCCTTGATGGAGTTCAGATGGAAATGATCCCAGGACAACTTACTATCCAAATTTAAAAATTGGACAATATTACTATAATTGTTTGTTACTATGTATGAAGGATGGAGGTAGTAGTTTTGCTGGACTTTTCACTGGTTAGACTACATGTGGAATACTATTTATGGGAAGTGAAAGGAAGAGTAGGGAACAGAGGGAACAAACTCTGTTCATTCTGTTCATTAAGTACCTACAGTGTGGTAGGCAATAGGCTCATGAATTTATAAATATTTCATTTTATCCTTACTATAACTCTGGAAGGTAGGTACTATTATTATCTCCATTTCACAGTGGAAAAACTGAAGCAGGCAGAGATTAATGTGCCACACTGTACAATAATAATTAGCTCATTTTTAAAGGTTCCTGTGTACTTTGCTGCTTTATGGGTTTATACAAAATGACAAATTATTAGCAAATAACAATAAGTCAGACCTTCTGGTTAAAAAAACCTAACCCTCAAGCAGAGGTTTGGTTCTCTACCTTAACTTAAATCATATTCATCTGTGTCTTTTACTAGGTAAATATTAGAAGGTGAATTACAGGAAAGGGGAGACCTTTTGTTAGAACTTTGTTCTATCCTTGAAGAGATAAAATCAGTAGCTTCAGCCCTAACCTTGTATTCTGACATAATTATAACAGGAGGGGCTGATGTCCCTCTTTACCTTTCTCCTTTTGTCTATTGTCCCCTTGCCACTGAATCTTTCCTGTGCTGCTTGTTGTTGTTTGGGCTGAACTCCATTGCTGCTTTCTGGCTTTCATATACATATATATGTGTGTGTATACATATATATATATATATATATATATACACACACACACACACACACACACACACACATATATATTGTGTATGTGTCTTTAAGAACACAGAGGTTGTGTAACAAAGTTTTAGCTTCTAACTCAAAGGTTACAGTAGACCCAAATTTCTCTTCAGGCAGAGAGAGGAATGTTTATTCCTCTGACCATAAATCCTTAGATCTCATTCAGTTCTCAAACCCATATTACCAGAGGATAGATTGACCACAGGGACATGAAAGCTGCTTTCAGTTATTTGATTCATTGTCAAATAGAAGAGGCATCTGACTTGGCCTTTCAAGTTAGAACTGTCGGGAGATAGGAATAGGGAGATAAATTTTGGCATAAAATAAGGAAGAATTTCATATTAAAACTCTTCTAAAAATGGAGTGGACTGCCTTAAGAGTGAATTTCCTGTCACTGAAAGACATCAGGTGAAAATTCGATTACCAGCATTCAGGGATGTGGAAGAGATGCTTCAGATGGTGATTGCAGAGTCTGACTTTAAGAGTCTTTAATTCTCTGACTAAGAGAATTAGCCAAAGTGTTTAATGGCTCTTCATGTTGACCACTTGACATGAGAGGATTTCTGGTGCTGCTTGGTTTTGCATATTAATGGATTACAGTGTTCAGATTTTAAGAGTATATATGTTGGATCATTGAAAGAAAACTTTCACAATTTTATTCAAGTTCACTGTATGAATTTTATGTGCAGCAGCTTTCTTAAAGGCCCATTCTTAGAGTGCTTTTAAAATGAATATCTCCATCAATGCAGAGGAGGAAAGAGTACAGTTTCAAACATGGGATTTGGAGTTAGAAAATTCAGATTCAAATTCAAATTCAAAGGATTCAAATCCTTTCTCTACCATAAATTACCTGCATAACTTTGGGCAACTCACCTTAACTGTCCAAGCTTAATTTGCTTTATTTCATAAATGTAAAAGTTACTAAAGGTAAGAGGTGGGAGCCCCAAGAGCTGAATATATTCAAGTGGAAAAAGTTCTAAGTCGTAAAACAGAAAAGAGAACCAAAAGTGCCATCAACCCATTAATGTATATTTATTAGGCACCTACTATATACCAGGATACAGACAGAAGTGAAACAAAACTGGCCCTCAAGAAACTTACGAAAAGGACAAATAGAATTCCTCTTCTTCATGAAAGTTCTTGAGAAATGTGAAGAAAGTGATCATATCCCCTGGAAACTTTTCTTTTCTTCTGTTATGTATAGAGAAAGATGGTAAGATTATGCAAAGAGATTGAGGGAGGGCACATGACCAAAGGATATCTTAGAAGATAAACACAAAGCAAAAATACAGGTATGGTCCTAGGAGAGATGTGGGGAGGACATTTTGAGTCTGATAGGGATAAAGTATTGCCTCAAATAAAAAGTTAAGACAAATTTGACTCTTGAGGTAATGGAAACTTTGGACTTCTAATGAGGGGAAATATAATTCTTAGACCCTAGAAGAGCATGTTCTGGCTACTATATTTAAGATTAAGTAGTAGTAAGGTTTGGAGAGAATTGATGGGAGGCTGGAAGCAGAAAGGCTAAACTGGGAACTACTAGTTATATATCAGTGTGATTATTAATATAGTGCCTAGCATATTGAAGGAGCTGAATATATGTTTACTGATTGATAGATTGCTTGATTGAAAATTAGTAACTGGCACAGAATAATGTATTGTTATAAAAAAACAGCTATCTATCATAGCTAGATGATGCATGGATAAAATGCCAGACCCAAAGTCAAAAGGACTAATCTGGTCTCCGACACTCATTAGCTGTGTTATCCTAGGCAAGTCATTTGACCCTGTTTGCCTCAATTTTCTTTTGTCTAAATTGTGCTGTAAAAGGAATGGCATACCACTACAAGAAATTTGCCAAGAAAATCCCAAATAGGGCCCCAAAGAGTCACTGAACAACAAAAACAATAGATAGCAAGATCTAAGAAATAATGATATAGAAACTGTAAAACTTGTCATTAAATTGTGACTACTAGTGAGAGAAGAAATAGAAAATAGAAAATAATCTCAGAGTTATGGCTTTGAGAGGATAGTGGTACCATCAGTACTAAGTGGGGAAATTGGGAATGAGTTAATAAGGGTTTATTGAAAATGATAATGAACTTTTTAAGACTGTTCTTTTAGAGCCTACTGAGTTTGAATTTGTGATCATTGGGACAGGATTTAATTCTGTTCTATGTGAAAAAAAGCATTTTAAGCCAACAAATTAGATGCACACTATTGCTATAAGAATATTTAAAGCACTTAAAAGAGTGTTTTTGAACACTTTGGGAACCCAAATTTTTCTACATTCTCAAAGACAAACAATTGATAACTAATAACAAAGGATTCAGAGTTTTATGTTTTTTCTCTTCCCAATCCTTTTTATCTTGGTCCTAGTTAAAATTGTCTTTTCATTCATTCATTCATTCAGATTAGTCTTTCCCAAATTAGTTCAAACTAGTGAAATTTGACTCTTTTATTCATTTTCTTACATTTTTTCCCATTTTAAGGGTTTAGACATGTTGGCTCTACTCCTTTTATCTGCTTTTTTGGGAGGCTTAAATTCTTTACCCTTCTGTCTGGTCCAAACAGGACCAGGGAAAGGAGCAAAAGGAGAAATAGATAACTTAAATTTTATTTGTTATTGGTAACTGATGAAATTTTTGTTGGAGAAATCAGTTTAATTTCCTAGTTTATTAAGTGGCCTTTGGGATTATTTTCTAGTTTGAATGATACATGATTTTCAACTTCTTGTCATAGTCTATTCTGAATTATCCACATAAATTGTAAAGTAACAGAAGCTCTGTTTACCTATGTCAGATGAAAAGGATCCCCCCTGCCCCCTTGTTTCCCTCTAAAGACTGAATATATACATATTCTGTGAAATGTCACTTGTACTAAGCCCCTTGGAAATTCTAAACAACTCTCAATACTAAAGGAAAACAAATGTAACACAAAAAGAATTAATATCCTTGATTTTTGAAATTCAGCCAAAAGTTATATAGTTGATTAGAAGAGTTGCTTTAAATCATTTTCTGGGAGGCTGACCAAGAAAAGAATTAAAAATAAAAATAGAGCTTTTATTGTAGTGATAATCAATCTAAAGATATGAAAACACAGATAAGCAAATTCCCTATGGGACAGCCTTAGAGATCTTTTTTTGGTGTACCTTTTAGACAAACCACACCTCAGAGTGTTTTTAAAGAGGTTCAATAATATAAAAAAGTGAATAGCATATTATCAAAACCAGTAAGGTAGAATGCAAGTTTGATGAATAAGTATTAAACTAGATTAGAGAGGGCATTGGCATAAATATCATTTTAGCCCCCTTGTATTATAGGGGGAAGAACAGGCCCAACTCTGAGGAGCTTCTCTTCATTTGATATTCATTAAATAAAGGAGTCTTTTCAAATTGGTTTGTTGAGTAGCTAAAATTAAAATTTATGCCAGTTTAGAAACAAAGGAGAAAAGGTGTTTTTAGACAAAATTCTGATGTAATGATATAATGTGGACCACTAGCATGTACTAAGGGCTAAGTGGGTCTATGTCATAGTTCTAAGACCTGGGGAATTCAAAGAAAGGTCTGGAGCTCACATTCTAATGGGAGGAAACAACATATAAATAAATATATGTATATACATACATATCCACACATACATGCATGTAGTTAAATTACATATAGGTGGATAGGAAGATAGAGAATTTGGTATTGTTTAGTCATTTTGGTCATGTCTGACTCTTCATGAGCCCATTTGGAGTTTTCTTGGTAAAGGTACTGGAATGGTTTGTCATTTTCTTCTCCAGTTCATTTTTCAGATGAGAAAACTGAGGCAACTAAGGTAAAGTAAATATGTAGGTTCACACAGCTAGTGAGTATTGAGACTAGATTTAAACCCAGGAAGATGAGTCTTCCTAACTCCAGGCCTGGTGCTCTATCCACTGAGCCACTTAACTGTCTTCAGGTGGAGAAAATAGTGAAGTCATTATGGGAAGGAAAAGGACTCCAGGTATCCTGAGGACACCAGGAAAGTCCTGGGAAACTAAGAGGTAGAGGTGAGAGGAGATCAGAGCATCCTAGGCTTGAAAGACAGTCAAAGAAGGGAACAGGAAATGTAGAATTTTGTGTGCTGGGAACGAGAAGACCAATGTTGTTGAATTGAGTGTGTAAAATTTGTGGAAGGGAGTTAAGTATTAGAAAATTTAAGGGTAGGAAGGGATCAAGTTATGAAGAGCTTTACATGACAAAGAGAACATTTTAAATTTGATTCTGGAGGTAATAAGCAGTAATAACGAGTTTATTGAATGTTTGGGGGGTGTGTGTGTGTGTGTGTGTGTATGTGTGTGATCAGATCTATACTTTAGAAAATGAAATCTCTTTGGCAGCTAAGTGGAAGATGGATTGAAGGTCTGAACTAGACTTATGACTATAGTAGTTAAGAAAAAGGGACATATACAAGAGATGGTACAAATGTAGAAATGGCAAGATTTGACAATAGACTGGATATATGAGTTGAGAGAGAATGAGGAATTGAGGATAACACTGAGTGGTTGGGAGGATGATGGTACCCTAGACAATAATCTGGAAGTTTGGAAGAAGGAAAGGCTTTGGAGAATGATAATGGCTTCCAGTTTTGAACATGCTGAGTTTGAGTACCAATAAGACATATAATTGGAGATGTCCAAAAGACAAGGTGATATTCAGACAAAAATCAGTTCTTTCTCTGGAGGCAGATAGCATGTTTTATCATGAGTCCTTTGGAATTGTCTGGGATCATTTTATTTCTGGGAATAGCTAAGTCATTAAGAATTCTTCATCATATATAATATTGCTGTTACTATGTGCAATGTTTTCCTGGATCATTTCACTTTGTATCAGTTTACATAAACCTTCCCAGGTTTTTCTGAAATCATCCTGCTTGTGATTTCTTTCTTTTTTTTTTCTTTAGGTTTTTGCTAGGCAATGGGGTTAAGTGGCTTGCCCAAGGCCACATAGCTAGGTAATTATTAAGTGTCTGAGACTGGAATTGAACCCAGGTACTCCTGACTCCAGGGCCAGTGCTTTATATACTGCGCCACCTAGCCGCCCCTTGTGATTTCTTATAGCACAATAATATTCCATCATAATCATATTCAACAGCTTGTTTAGTCATTCCTCAATTGATGGGCATCCCATTTATTTCTATTTTTAGCTACCACAAAAAGAGTTGCTACAAATATTTTTGTACAAATAGGTTCTTGTCTCTTAAAAAAATCTCTTTAGATTACAGACTCAAATGAAAATTTTTAAAGAATAGTGGAGACAGACATGTTTTAGACAAGAAAGAATGAGCAATAGGTAAGGAAAGAATGAAGAGTAAAAAAGTGGGAATGTCAGTGGCAACAATCTGTTGTAGAAGGGAGAAGAGGATAGGAATGGAATACTTTTAGAGAGATTTGCTTTGGTAAGAAAAGGATCACCTTTTTTATAGAAGAGGTAAAGAAGGAAATTGTAGGGAAATTTGTGATATAAGATAAGAGGGGGAGGAAGAAGCCTCTGGAGGTTGACTTTAATTGTTGGTGAAATTTGAGGAAATATCCTCACTAAAGAGGATAGTAGAGTATACCATGAGAGGTTCAGAGAGACAAAAAGGTTTGAAACAGTTATTATGTAGAACAGGGTAACAAAGTAATTGAGGAGGGGATAGAATAATTGCTTTGCTGCAGTGAAGACCTAGTTGGAATCAGATCACATAAATAAATTTTTAGTAGACCCAGATTGTAGTTTCAAAATATCTTTCCACGTCAACAGAGGCAGGTAGTGAAAGCCATACAGGCAGATTATTATCAAGATGTGGTCAGTGATATAAAAAGTAACTAAGGATTTGGGAATAGTAGTTGGTGAAGAGTTGAGTTGGTTTAACAAGGGATCAAGATAAGGAAGGCCAGAGAGAGTGGTCAGTACAGTTCTGGAAAAGAACTAAAGGATGAAAGGAATAGAGATCCTCTTAAGAATGAAGAACAGGGTTGGGATCAAAAGGAATAGAAGATGAAATAATAAAATATTGTGATCAAATAAAGGAATTTTAGAGTTCTTGAACAAAAAAATGGAACACTTATGGATGACTACAAAATCCAGGTTATGCCCAAGTCTATGTAAGAGAGGTGGTTTAGAAGGGTCAGTCATTGGAACTGAATAGTTAGGCTTACAAACACTTTTATAATTTTCTACTGTTCTTACTCAGAGGATCAGAATTTTCTTCTTGAGATGATTATGTCCTTTTCCATGCACTTTTTTTTGGTTCCCTATGCCATGTTTCTCCTGTTCTGAGTTAGCCTTTCTTGGCATACAATCTAAGAGTTCTCTCTCCTATCACCCAGTCTCTTGTTTGATATCTTTCTCTTTTCTGCATATACTTCCTCTATAAACTCCAATTTCCTACAATTCCCACATAGCATCATAGTTCTGACATGCCCTCCTTGTTGCTTTATATTACCAATTAAGTCATATTTTCCAGGAATTTATTTCTGGGTCTCTCTTCTTAGTCTCAATAATTACAGGAACATTATCCTCTCTAAAAACAAATCTTATCTCAATTATTCCAGCCTGAGATTTAGAACTGGAAGGCATCTCAGTGCTTATCTAGTTTAATCCCATCATTTTCCCATTTACAACTTATTTTTACTTCCTGAAAGATTTTTTGTTTGTTTCATCTTGTTTCGAAACAGGTGGTACTTCCCAGATACCTATGTAAAGGACTGACCAGTTATTTAGTTTGAATAGTTCAAAAGATAAAAAAGGAAAGAAGGATGCCCTTTAAAAGAAGCCACCTAAAGATTTGTTGGGGGGGGGGAGGGTAGAAAAAATGTTTCTATAATGAAAGCAAAATTACTCTCCATGTGAATATTCCCTTAAATTGGGGGGGGGGATACAATGTCATGGAGAAGTCTTGAGGAACAGAAATGTAGCAACAAACTGCCTTTGTGATTTACCTTGAAAGAAAATGTGAGATCCCTAAAAGATAAATTAGGAAGCAGTAGAGCTAGCAGCCATAGGAAAGTCCTGCACCCATTTGGCACAGATCTTATAGGTTATACTGCATTATGCTAATGGGCTGTAGAGAGAGATATAAATGGAATGGAGTCAGATTCCCCTACCACCACCATCAAAATCAACAGTTTTCTCCAAACACCAAGATTCATGACCCAACTTAATGTCCCTTTTTTTGCTTTGGATTTCCCAGAGAATTTCCTTCAGAGACATCCCAGCTGCTCATTTGATACTACAAGCCCTGAACTGAGAACATCATCCTTTCGACTATTAGATAGTAATGATATTCTCAGTCCTCTATCCCTTGAAATAAAGAGAAGATCTTTCATAGCTTGAGACTAAGGCAACTGGAAATCACCTAACAACCAAGAAAATAAAGCTCATAATTAGCTTGGGTTCCAAACCTCTTCCTATGCAGGGGTTTGTGACTGTATTTTAGGCTTTTTTTTTTTTTTGGTAGAGGATACAATAACACAGTTGCTGTGGGGTGGAAGTGTCCAAACTGTGTCCAGTTTTTTTTTAACCTTTGTTTCCACATTTTTATTTCACACATTTGTCTCTGCTGCTGTCATTTCCTATATTGAAGGGAATTTCCCAGACAGACATGTATCCTGACTGCCAGTGGGTTACATTTATAATCTACTTTATCTTTAGTGCCTGTCCAATCTAAATAAGACAAAAACATAGAAAGAAGAGAAATAAATGTTTTAGGTCACAGATTTGCTTAATGTACAGTTTGCCTTAACAATAACCTTTTGTTAGCTTCTGATAATTATGTGAATTTCAGTCTGTCTCTAAAATAGATATAAATAAAACCTTTGTTATCCCAGGATATATTAAGGAAGACTAACTTTGGAAGAAAAGATTAATATTTCCCTTGGAAACGTTACTTATTTGGTTAACAGAGATAGTATTGGAGCACTGATGATTATGGATTAGAAAATTCAACAGCATTAATTTCTTATTTTCTTTGCATTTATTATTTTTATTCTCTAATTTTCCGGTGTTCCTTCAGAGCCTTTCTCCTTCAGTTTTGAAGTTTCTGATTTCATTATGGTGGTAGACATATTGTTTTATTGCATGTTCTTTTTAGTGACATAGTTGGGAAAGGAGATTAGTACTGCACTAATGAATAGGAGGCTGACAAGATGAAGAATTACTTTAGAAAATTGCTGAAGGATGATTTCAAGGATATGGCTGTTTCAGCCAAGAAAGTCTTCCTTCAGTAGGAGAGAACTCAATCATAGCAATATATATCCAGATGAATAAGAGGAGGAAATGGCATGAGGGCTAATGTGTAAAGAAAACAAAAAGAAAATAGTTATCAACCTCTTACATAATTTCATAGAAAAAGAGATAAGTGAGGCCAAGAGGTTTGAAAATAGGTAAAAAAGCTGTTAGAGCATTATTAAAGTTAAGATGGGATAAACTGTATAGCACCATGCTGAAAAATAAACTGAAAATATAAAGGAAGAGAACAAGAATATCCTGGGCGGGGGGGGGGGGGGGGGGTTGTAAGGCAATGGGGTTAAATGACTTGCTTCATTGTTACACAGCTAGTAAGTATCAAGTGTCTGAGGCCAGATTTGAACTCAGGTACTCTTGACTATTCACTGGGCCACTTATCTTCCCCAAGAACAACTTTATTCATGGGATCATATTTAACTTGAACCTAGAAGACTCCTCAGAGGTCTTTATTCTAGGCCTGGGTTCTAAATCTAGAATCTCTCAACTTGTTTTAAATCTATGTATGTATATACATACATACATATATTTACATAAATGTGTGTATATATATGTGTCTATATATGTGTTTATATATGCCTATGTGTACATATATGTACACACATATATAAACTATTTTTTCAATATAATTGATTTCCTTTTTTAACTATTTTGTTTTATTCACTTAAAAACATAATTCTGAGAAGGGATCTATAGCCATAATCAGACATTAAAGGGGTCCATGATAAAAAATAATTAAGAACCCCTGTTCTAGTCCAATCACTTCATGTTATAAGTAAAGAAAAAATAAAGAATTAAAAAGAAGTAGGAAGAAAGAAAATGTTCTTAATTTTCAAAGAAGATCAAGACATCAGGAAAGTTATGCCATGACAAAGATATTTATTGGGTTTAACTAAGGGGTGCTGTGCTAAGTCACCAGCCTTACCTCCTCCTTCAGAACCATCTGGGTCCATTGACCAGATAAGAATCAGAATGACTGTAGATGACGGGCAGCAAGGTGATGTAGTGGATAGAACACCAACCCTGGAGTCAGGAGGACCTGAGTTCAAATGTGACTCGGACACTTAATAATTGCCTAGCTGTCTGACCTTGGGCAAGCCACTTAACCCATTGACTTAAATAAAATAATAATAATAAAAAAGAATGACTGGAGATGGCCCAAGATGCAAGGCAATCAGGGTTAAGTGTCTGAGACTGGATTCGAACTCCTGTCTTCTTGATGCCAAGGTCAGTGCTCTATCTACTGGACAACCTAGCTGTACTACAGAAAGGAAGAAAAAGAAGTAGAAAGAAGTAACTCTTGCCTAAGATTTTACAGCTAATACTGGCAGAGTCCCAATTGGAATCTCATTCCACTTGCTTCATGTCTAGTACTTATTTCTTTTAAAAGAATAGGAAAAGAAAAACACTTGTTTAAGAGAGTGTTAATTAATGTACTCAGGGAAACCCCCAGTTGGTTTTTAAAAACTTAATAACATTTTAAGCACTCTTTACTGAGTATTTTAGAATCATATAGTGTTAATTGTTAAGAGGGACTTAAGAAGTCATATAGGCCAGGGACCAGTGAAAATAAACAAAAAATGTAATAATTATCATAGAAATGTATTCATGTTAGAGAACTCAAACCAACAGATCTGTTGATGAGTTTAAGGCAAAGCCATTCTAATGCAAACATTTTTCTTTTTGCAAACAAAGAGAATGAATTATCTTGGAGGTTAAGTGATTTGTTGTGGGATTGAAAAAAGGAAAATCACCTTGACAGTTTAAATATTGTTCAGTCATTTCTGAATCTTCATAACTCCATTTGGAGTTTTCTTGGCAAAGTTAGTGAGTGGAAGGGTTTGCCATTTCTTTCTCCTAATGATTTTTCAGATGAGGAAACTGAGGCAAATGCAGTGAAGTGACTAGCCCAGGGTCAAACAGTTAGTAAGGGTCTGAGTGAACTTCGGACTTCCTGATTTCAGGCCTGGCGTGGAATCAAATAGGAATTGATGGATTTTGTAATACTTTTTATGAAGGTTTCAAATGAGAGAATGAAGGTTTCAAATGAGAGAATTGGTCACTGGGTATAGTCTGCCCTCCCTTTTTTTTTAATAGACAACAAAGCTGTCAACTTGATCTGGGTGTAGTTTGAGACTCTCAGGTACTTGCCATCTTATGTCACACCTGATAATGACTGGGTAGCTTATGGGGAGGATACAATCTATTATCACATCAATATAGATGGTTTTGGAAAGTTGGAAGTTATGGGCTTTGAGGAGGGATTAATGAGAAAGACATTGTGAATTTATTTATCTTATTCTAATGTGTGTTGAAATATGAAACTCAAGGTATAGAGCTTGACTTGGGTGTTTTTCTAGTTTAGTCAAGAAATATTTATTTCAACACCCACTATAGCAGAAACCATAAGAGCTGGTGAAGGGATACAAAGAAGTGTAGAGTATTTCTTATCCTCTAGCGATTGTTTGTCTTCATTCTTGAAAAAGACCATGACATCAGGGATGTGATGCTATGACATAAAAGTGAGTTGGGTTTTAAATTGAGTCACCAGCTTCACTCTCTCCTCCAGAGGCACCTGGGGCCAGGGGCAAGATATGGATCAGGACCACTGGATATAGCCCTGGATGCAATAAGAGACCTTAGCTTTTATAAACTAGGGTCTTTAACAGCTTTCAGTTTGACTGAGGCAATGCCCATTCAGGGATTAAGGTGAGGAAAGAAAGAAACGAATCAGAGAATTTTGAGGCAATCTATAGACAAAGGAAATGCTGAATAACAAAATATTCACCTAAAGGTCAAGACAAAGATAGAAGAAATGATCACAAGGGAATGATTTTGGAATTTGAGAGTCTTCATTTCAGGCTTCTATGAATCAGGGAAAGTAGAATTTCAGCTGGTGCTTAAAGGATTGTTAAAATTCTGAGACTGTGACAGGCAGGAAGGTAGTATCAAATTCAGTATCAAGAGGTAGGTAAGAAAGCAATACCTAGGCATGAAGTCAGAATCAAGAACAGAAGCACACAGCTCAATGAGCAAGACAGAGGCAAGCTACAGGTTGATGGGAAATAGAGAAGAGAAGCTTTTGATATAAGATTTAAAGAGGAATAATAGAATTGGGGTGGAAGATGTTTCAGAGGCCTAGATGTGATCAATCTTATTTTACTGATGAGGAAAATTGCTTAAAGTCAGACAGGTTCTAAGTAGCAGAGATAGGATTTGAACTGAGGTCCTTTGACTCTAAATTCAACAAGTTTTCTGCCTCATGCAGCCTACTGCCCCTAACAGTTAACTAGTTAGTTATGTGTCTGTGATTAAGCTGTGAGTCTTCTTCAGTAGCCCTTTAAGCTTGTGGAAACAGAAGAAATTACCTTTCAGAAACTAAAGTTTCAACCTGTAGCAATAGGTAAGGACTCAACAGGAGGACAACTTCAAGGAGCTGCTAGGCTAAAAAGCCTGATTCCTTTATCCTCCTTTCACCCCGCCTCCCATTTCCTTTTTTTGTACAGGTGAAATCTGAAAAGAAAAAAGTCAAAGTTGTCTCAAAAGGATGAGTGGCATGAAGAATATAGAAGTGAACTGACAGAAGGGTATTATTGTCAAAAAATCAAAGTCATTCTGCCTGGGGAGATGGATTTTATGGAGATAGATTTTACTGTAGGCATATGAATATTCCAGCTCTCTTTTAGTACCACTTGTCAGTGCCACCTACCTCCTTGCCCCTTGGCTCTGACCTACTGGCTTCGGGTTCCTTTCCTGGGTCCCAAGAAAACTTCCCTAATTGGCTCTAACAGCTCTGTTTTTAGGACTGTCATAAAGTTGTTTTGAGGATAATTTATCAAAAGGGAAGATCTTTGTATTTGTTTAATGTTTAAGGGATTCAGAAATGGTCTTGGAGGCAGTCACCAATTAGGAAAGTAGGGTCTCAGAGCAGAGGTTTCTCCAGGAAAAGTTAAAAAACAATCTAAAACAAACAAGTCAAAACAAAAATACCCACTAACCAATAGTGCTAGCCCTCAGGGAAATAGGATACAGGTAACTACTTATATAATAATGTAAAAAGAAAGAGAGCAATAATAATTGGCCAGAGGTGGGGATGGGCAGGAAAACTTTTTTTTTTTGAAGTGGCACATGAGCAGAACTTAAAATTAGGAATTTTAATAAGGAGAATTATAGAGGGAGTTCATTCTCAGCATGGGCTATACAGGTGCACAAGAGACAGCAGGAAGATAACATGGAATTCTGAGTTCAAGGAATAACAAGTGGGCTAGGGTTGACCAGAATATATCATGTATAAATTGGGGGGGGGGGTAACCAAATCTTCCTTCCAACCTCCCTGAGTTAATGTAATAGTGGTATATTTGTATTTTGAACTGGAACTGGCCAATGAGAATGTAATCCTTATGAGTTCATGAAAGATACTTTTGCTTGATTCATACGGAGGTCAGAGAATGCTCATTGGTCTGCTTCTTGTTTCTGATCTACTTATCACGTGAAGATGAGCCTTTCAAAAGCTAAACCAGAACTGAGGTGAATTAACAAAATGTTACTTATTGGGTGATTCAGTTATTCTGTTTCCTGAATGTGTTTGAGTAAACTATAAGCCTCCAGGTAGAGTCCTTGAGCCTTTATCTTCCCACCTAGACAGTCAGTTTTTCCAGTGTTTTCTTTAGTTTAATTCCTTTTGAGTTAATTTTTGTTTTGTTTAATGTTTTCAGTACTGATACCAGCTGTGCTATTGACTCCTTTACAGGTATTGATACCCTGGTTAATATGGGATGTATGAATATTGCTTCACTAAAATCTGGTACTTAACTGATAAATGGTTCTATTTATATTTTACTTTTAAATAGATAAAAACTGCTTTCCTGATTTTGAGGGTAAACTTTGGTTGCCTTTGAACCTCAAAAACTCATCACAAAATAATTACCCCCCCCCCCTTTTTGGAGACTCAGACTTTGTTATTCAAGGATGATCTATTCCTGTTTTCTTTTGTCAATGACTGATCCTACTTCTAGTATTGGTTAGTTTGGAATTTCAGTAAGATTTCCCTTGCAGGTACAGAGGTTCTTTGGTGCACATTTCAGGTATCCCTTTACATAGGGATCCAGAAAAAATTTCCAATAATATAGAGAATCTTAGGGGAAAAAATTTTCATATACCTTATGTAAAAATGGCTACACAGAAATTGTCTAGACCTCATTTAGTATTGCCCTATGTACTGAGGGTATCATAAAAGGGTTTTTGTTTTTGTTTTTTTTTACCTAAAATGGTTTGCTCACCTGAAGGTCCTTAAACCCTGTTGAAAGAGTCCCATTCGTTCTCAGATCATTGTAGAGATAAAGCTTTCCTAAGTAGATGGGAAACTTGATTGTTCTTTGCTATTTAAAATCATTAGTGATTAAACCTGATCTGTGAATGTGTGTTTCAAATGGGAAGTGCAGGGGGTGGAAAGGGAAAGGGCAGGGGTATGAGTGTTATGCTAAGAGATTTGAAGAAGTTTCCCATCCCTTTCTGGAATCTAGAGCTGATTTGCAAGTACTAGCCCAGCTGCTTTCATTTGCTGGATAAGCAGAATTTGGAGTTAAATTAGTGGGATTAATGTTTTGAAGGAAACTTGAAGTTTGAAGCCCCCAGGGATCATGATGGCATAAGGTAAAGTACTTTGCTATACAAGTTATTATATTTTAAGTAACTAAATAGTTCTGTGATTAGAATGCTAGAACTGAAATCAGGAAGATCTGAGATCAAATGTGGCCTCTGACACTAAGTTGTATTACAGTGGGTAAAGTCACTTAATCTTTGTTTGCCTTAGTTTTCTTAACTGTAAAGCAGGGACAATAATAACACTTTCCTCCCAGGGAAAGAGGATCAGATGAAATAATATTTTTAAAGAAATTTACATAGTTCCTGGTTCATAGTAGGCAGAATATAAATGCTAAATATCACTATTGTCCTTCTCAACATACCCATCCTTATCTTTATTTCCTCAATTCATCTTCATACC
The DNA here is from genome assembly GCF_037893015.1 of Macrotis lagotis. NCBI lineage: Eukaryota > Metazoa > Chordata > Mammalia > Peramelemorphia > Peramelidae > Macrotis > Macrotis lagotis. The sequence goes on from NC_133658.1 coordinate 734,448,752, forward strand.
ATCTATCCATCCCAGATTTCTATGTATATCACAGTCATTTATCCATTCTCATCCTCAGTGTGCCATCCATGCTTTCCCTCCTCATGCCCAGGGTAGCTAGGTGGTGCAATGGATAGAGCATCAGCCCTGGAGTCAAGAGGACCTGATTTCAAATCTAGCCTCAGCACTTACTGTGTGACCTTGGGCAAATCACTTAATCCTAATTGACTCATCCAGGGCCATCTCCAGTTCCTATCTGGCCACTGGACCCAGATGGCTCCAGAAGAGAAAGTGAGGCTGGTGACTTAGCACAGCACCTCCTTACTCAAATCTAATTTACATGCATATCGTAGCATCATGTCTCTTATGGTCATGGTCTTCTTTGAGAACAAACAACAAATACAACATTTAACAATACCTCATGCACATCTTTCTATCCATTTTCATTCTTAAACTCCAGCCCTACCTTTATCCTTAGTCTTATCATCCCATCAATCTAATTTCATCATCCTATGCCTACATTTCATTCTGTCTATTCCCATTTTCTTTTTTTCCAGTGAATTAACCAAGTTATTTGTTTTTTGATATTTTATTTTTCTATTTGCATGTCATGAAAGCTTTTCAACACTCAACCGTTTGCATATTTATAAGTTACACATTTTTCTACCACTCTCCCTTCACAATTTCTTCCCCCCCCCCAGTGGCAGTCTGGTAAAAGTTGTACATGTACATTTGTATTTAACATGATTTTGTGTATGAGGAATTAGGGCCAAAGGAAAAGAAAGAAAATCATGGGATCCTCTATCTTCATTTTCATCTACATTTTCATCTACATCATCTCATCATTCTTTCCATTCACCCCACCCTCATCCTTCCATCCATGCTTTCCATCATCCTTCATCCAAATCCTCATTCCCGTAGTTCTATTTATCCATTTTCATTCTCTTTATCCTATCTCTCCATCCTCATCCCTCCATCCTCATCCTTTTCTTAATAATCATACCTTAAATTTCAACTATATCTCAAAGGGTTAAATTTTGTGTATGACTATGACAGGATGTTGAAATAAGGAAAAATAATTCATACTGACCCACAAGTTTGCAAAATAGAAAAAGTAGGCAATAGAGTTGCTGATAAACTCTAGACCTCTAGGTCTAAACTCCAGGAGACCTCTAGCTATTTTCAAAAGCAAGATGTCTTCAGGATAAGGAAAAGGACTTGCATCAATCTTATATGAACTTGGGAACAATGTTTGGCAAAGAAAAGAAACTAGAGTTGTTTGATCAAAAAAATATAAAAATTGAGGTATTGAGAGACATTTCCCAAAGGCTACCTGAGTGCATCTATTCTACCTCCATGTATGTCTTCAAGCTACTGCATATGACAATGAATTTCTTATATAAGCTGAGTTTCTATCTCTTGATTTTTCTCCACCCAATGGCAAGCAGGAGGGGATTCCTCTAATTGAGGTAGAACTGAATGAAAAAATGACAATTTCTAAATAGACCTTCTAATTTCTATCTAATTAAGTTTCCCCCATATTTGCTCCCACTCTGCTAGTCCTGTAAATGAACTAAATTTGGACTGGTTGTCTCTTGTAATCATTGGATCCAAATAGTCAATTTTACCTTCAGGGACTCCTCCTCTAGAGGAGATGGTTAACAAATGTGATCAACACTATATGCTTCCAACAAATCTCTCACTCACTAGACTCTTTTTGTCACAAATGGAATAGGCAACGGCCCCCTCCCCCCCCCCCCTCACCCCAGCAGTGGTCAGAAAGAGGACCATCTATTTGAATACATTAATCTATCAGAAGGGATTTTTGGAATGAAGTCATTGGAAACAAAAGGGGTATTGGTATTCTAAGATCATGCAAGGGTATAGAAGGTGAAGGAGAAGTTTGCTAAGAACTGGGATAGAGGAACTAAAAAGAGATGGAGTTATCTGGAAAAGATGAGGAAATTGTAAGAAAAGGTGAAATACTTAAACAAAAGTAATATGTCATTTCCAGTTCCCCCACCCTTCCTGGAAGGATGCTTTCTTATACCCTGCATTATTACTCTCTATTCCTTCCTCAAAAGAAAGAGATTTTCTGAATGACTGGTTCCCTGGGAGTAGTGGTGAAAGGATAACTAGGGACTAATAGATACTCTGAAGGAAGGGAGTTACCAGTATTTGGGAAATGCATTATTGGGCAGCCAATTCCATCTACACCTCTACTAACTTTCTCCCCACTGATCTGGCATATGAAACTCTCAAGGAACAGATGGCTAGAAAGAAAAAAGAATGTTTCAGATGCTTTGATCATGTTTGTACTTATGAAGGTCCTTGGACTTAAAAAATACTCATCAACTAAGATGGTTAGAATACTGGTCTAAACTAGAGATCCTGAAAAGAGACACAAGTTCCATATACAACTCTCCTCCTACCTCTACTGGGTCATTCTCTACTGAGGTATCCAATAGATACAGGTACCTTTTAAAGAAACAGACCTTGGAAAGACCTTAATTTTAAAAAGCCAACATCTCCCACTTCATCTGAGGCCATCTCCAGTTGTCTGGATCTGTATCTTGCCACTTGACCCAGATAGTTCTAGAAGAGTGAGGCTGGTGACCTTGTATGACCTTGTCTCATTTAAATCCAATTCACTTGCAAATGAAGACATCACTTTCTTGATGTCATTTGTCCTCTTTGAGAACAAAGGACAAACAGTAACAGCAAGCAAAGGATTCAGAAAAAGGACAATGCTATTAAATTATATTAAACAAAAGATGAAAAAAGTTAATAAATAGAGTGACTCTTGATTACAACCATTATGTCCCAGTTTTCTGATGCTAAAAGTGTGCAATGAAATCATGACTGTAAATCTAGCTCAACTGCCTATGTAGGATAAAAATCCACTTGAAAAATATAGAGACTCCTCTGAGCAAAAAGGAAAGCTCATTTTGACTTTTCTGGAGAAAAGGGCATACTCCAAGTCTCACAAAGGTAGTGAAGATCAAGGAACTGCTCCTAGGTGACAGTCAAGCAAGATTATATGGCCTAGTGAAATTCCCCCCCCCAACCCCACCCTTCCAACCTGATTGGTTAAGGTTTTCAGAGTAACAATCTTTACACAAAAAATCTACCCAGCAGCAAAGAGAAGAATAAAATGTTTTCATAAAATATTACCACACTATCCAGATGGTGAGGGTATCAGAAGAAGATTTCTAATGACCTTCTGTTAAATGAATTAATGTCTGAGTATGCAAGGTCTTCCAAGGAACTCTCCTATCTCTTTAGTTTAGTACTTATCAAACAAGAGAAGGCAGGCTACTGTTCTCACAGTCTATTATTAAATAGGTGGCTAACTAAGATTGCAAGATCTCTTCTCAGGAAGTATTCCACTATTTCCTTCCCTAACAGAATCAATGCATGGTCTTTCTGGAAATAGTCCACTCCCTAGCAGAATCTGGAAGGTGTCTGACTGGGAATGCAAGGCTTCTCTCTCTCTCTCTCTTCTAAGAATAGTCTAAGGGTAATAGTCTGTCTTTGTTTTAATGATTTTTAACCCTGAGAGGACTTCACTAGGAATGTTAACTCTTAAGAAGGAATATTCCACTCATGTCCATCCAAGCTACTGGCAAAATAAAGCTGAAAACAGTGGCTAATTGTAAACCCTATGAGTCACTGCTGGTGGTACTTAGGAATTGGTACAGATGGCTGAGTATTTAACATGACTGTGGCTATCCATGTGGCTTGTAAAAACTGATGCATGTGGATGATTAAATCTTGTACAATTCATTTTTAGAGACAGTATCTGTCTCTAACTCAAACTTCTTTGAGTTGTGCTCAAAAAATATAGGAAAGTTTCAAAGAAAGTGCTCACTTAGTCATTTTCTCTCAGAAAATAAATTCCCTCCTAAATCATAAAGGTTTTAAAAGTTGGAATAGAGATGTTACTCAGAATGAGTAGAAGCAATAGTCTCAAAACAGAACTTTTTTGAATTAGAAATATAATAACAAGATACCGTAATCAAATATGTAAAAAAGGAGAGCAATCTTACATAAAATTCTTACTATTTAACAACCACTATAATAGCCATCATTTATATAGTATTTTCCATATATTACTCCATTTGAACCTTACAATAACCCAGGAGATACGTGCTTTTATTGTTCTTACTGGTTTGTTCAGGATTACACTGCTACTTACATCTCAGGCAGATTTCCATATTTAGAACTCTATCTTTTATATTACCTAGTATAGCTTAGAAATAAAAGAATGAGGATAGAATAAATTTGAGACAAATGATTTCATTATTTTCTCTTTCCAGTCTGCTCAAATTAAACTTTCTGTTGCCAAATTTGCAATGATATTTTTGTCTGTTGCCCTAGGTCTGATGTATCTGTCCCACACTTGTAAAAATGTGCTTTATCCTTGAGTAGGTGCTGACCCATTCAAATAAGACAATAAAGATTAGTGAATCTGGCATCCCCAAAGTACCCCAAGGATTTTGTAGAAAATCCTTGGAAGCTAGAATCATTTGAACACAGTAAAATGAAATGAATCCATTCATAATTGAGAATCACACATATATTCATAGCTTATAACAGGGACCTTTTTTCTTTAGAAAGGTTTTATTAATTTTGAGTTTTACAATTTTTTTCTCCATTCTTGCTTCCCTCCCCCCACCCCCACAGAGGGTATTCTGTTAGTCTTTACATTGTTTCCATGGTATACATTGATCTCAGTTGAATGTGATGAGAGAAAAATCATATCCTTAAGGAAGAAAAATAAATATATAAGATAGCAAAATTACATGATAAGATAATGGGTTTTTCCCCCTAAATTGAAGCTAATAGTCTTTGGTCTTTTTTCAAACTCCACAATTCTTTCTTTGGATACAGATGGTATTCTCCATTGCAGATAACCCAAAATTGTCCCTAACAGGGACCTTTTGGGAAAAATGAGTTTTACTTGTGCTTTTTAAATTTGTTCATCCCCTATTTTATTCATTTGATGTTATCAGAGAATAACATGTTCCCCATAAGTTAACTTTCTAGATAACTGAAATATCCCTATGTGAGCCATTCCTTTGTTTTCTTTAACCACTTTGCTGGAAATCTTTCTAAAATGTATTAGACACTTTCTTACTGCTTAAGCAGAGGCTGATGAATATCATTTAAGATTTTATTGACGACTGAAGATTATTGTTATGAATGTGCATTACTGTAGCCAGCTACAATACACAGTACATTTGCATGTCTTCTTTTTAGTTTTTTCATACCCTCTACAGCTGTCATACTATCCACTGCTAATTATTATACCTTACTTGTACCTGCCTCTTCCAGTCCACTGCTCTCTTTATAATTTTTCCTTCTAGTCTGCTATAGTCTAGGAAACTAGATAATCAAATTTGTTAAAATTGTTAAATTTGTTAAATAGTCTCTTGGTGACAACTTGAGAATATAGCCTACAAAACAAAAAACTATCCTTATAATATCTAATTCTGCTAGGAAGAATTTTTTTTTTTTTTGCTTTGAGTCCATGACTATATGTCAAAGGATTAAAGTTCACAGAGATTATAACATTTAGAATAAGGAAACTTGGAAATCATCTAGGTCAAGGCTTTCATTGTAAAGATGATGAAACTGAGATCAAGGAAAATTATATTACTTTCCCCAAAGGAAACATAGATAGGATTTGAACTCAGGTCCTCTGTTGACACATCCCATGATCTTTCCATTGTATCATGTTCCCAAATCTCCAAATGAATCAGATGTGACTGTAAAAGAGGAGATTTCAAGTATTTTACTATTTGTTTAATATCTACCAAAGTAGCCATAAATTAGGGTCATGAATATGTGTAATGCCACATTAGAGATTAAACCTGGAAGAGGTGCCAGCAACAAAATGGCTTAATCACCATTTGCAATGAATTTAGTTGAAGTATAGAAGTGAATAGAGAAGTATAGAAGTGATTTGCTAATGGTTACAAGGATGGTAGATATTGGAATCAGGTTCTTGTTTCCTATAAACATAACCCTAGGGCTTTTCTGTCCTATAACAACCATTTTAATTTCTCTTACCCTTGGTTTGAGCTATCTTTCTTTGACGATGAATATATTTTAGACTAGAGGTGGGATGGACAAATCCCAGCACCTGCTAGTTCAGAGATAAAAAAAAAACCAAGCAAAATAGATAATGTATGCATGTGAGTAAGCAACAGCAGGCTCCATGGTCAATTGCATCTCAGTGTTTTTGTGTGAATGTGTTTTTCAGAATGAATGCAAATAATGATATTGAATAAGGACCCTCTCAACATTTACTTTCTCCTTATCTACCATGGTTGTTTGCCATGATAACTTGATTTCTCAGTCAACACTGGAAAAGAGAGATAACATTTCAGTTATATCCACTTCCTTTTTGGCTAAATTAACAGTATCTGGCTGTATCAGTCTGGACACCAACAAAATAGGAGTACTATGGTCAAGGCCTCCAGACTCTAACTTTTTCTAAACCGCAAGAAAACTTTTTGGGAAAGTAGTTTCTTGCTTAGTAGGCCAGCATAACATAACTGGCATTGTGTTAATAAATCTTTTTGAACCAGGAAGGAAAGTAGTTTAGTACATGACCTTGGGCAGAGCTAACACTTAAAACTAAATGATCTGTTAAGTTCCTTAAAACTCTGAAATTCAATGATTGTCTATGTTTGTCAATGGGATATGGAACCAAGCATAGAGCTAGAACCCCGGATTTGCTGCTAAATCACTTGGAATAAGTTGTTTAACGTTTCTCTGCTCCAGATTCCTCATTCAAGGCCAGCATTATGAATAATCAGAATAGGCAGTCAGCTACTCTATAGGTGGAGTGGTTTGAAGGGTAATGGAAGGTTACCCATCCAAAAATATCTCCTCTGCTGAGGCATGACAATCCACTTATTAGCACTCATTCCTTCTTATAAAACTTTATCTTCTTTCCACCAGTCATCTTCTAATTTTCTCAGGAGGGATAACACATAAATCTCTAACCCCAGAGTGGAAATAAATCTACCAAACTGCTTTCCAAACTATAGAAGAGATGAGTGTAAAATCACTGGAGGCAAGAGGGAAGATATAGAGGTGAGAAGTGTGAATGGGAATTGTTCACATCATATAAACATTCATGATCTGAACTGTATGTTCCCCATATCAACTCTATGAAGTACCTTGTGCAAATATTGTTATCTGCTTCTTGAAGAGTGAGAAACTGTGGTTTAGAGAAGTTAAATGATTTGCTAATGGTCACAAGGATGATAGAGATTGGAATCAGGATTTGAAGCCAGGTCTTCTGATTTCAGTTCAAGTGCAGCACTCTCACTGCCTGTACTAGGCTGCAATAGCTCAAAAGAAATGTGAGATGTACAAATTTAGACACCTCCTGTCCAAATGTTCATAAGGATTATTTGGCTAAAACTTATGGAGCCTTTTGAGCTCATATTGGTTTGATCAGTCATAGTTGGATACACGATACATTGAACCAGACATCATGATGTCATTTTGTTCTTCTTCGATTATGAAGGACATCAATGCGAACACCATGCTGCAAAAATGAACTTTATCTGATTCATTGTTTTGCCTTGGCTGCAACCCTATTTGATTCCCTAAAGTAGAAATTAAAGGCATATCAGATTTTATCAACCATGCTCATCTTTCCTCTATCTCTATTATTTTACACCAAGTTCTTCATTTCCTCAGGTCATCCAATACCCCTCCAAAACAAAAACAAAAACATCATCTGTGCAACTGACCATATCCTCCATTACTTTAGCTGCTTATTCAAATGTCCTGGATTCTAGCTCCCTGACTGTCATAAACTGGGGGTAATCCAACGAAAGCATTTAGCCCACAATCATTTAGAATATAAGCATAGCCTCTAGTCTTGTCTGCTAAATGCAGGGAGGGTGTCAAAATTATGCCGTAGCTTGTTGGAAAGAGTTTATGATAAAGGTGGGATAATCATATATATATAATTTCATAAGGAAATTATAAGCAAGTGCTACTTAGTTAATTTACCATGAAATTGTTTGGTTTTTAAAATTTTTCTTTTTGAAACTGGGTCTCCCTGTGTTACCCAGGCTAAATGTTCAGAGGTCAATCATGGGTCTGACTCACTGCTGGTCACATGGAACCTGGACCTGCTCCATTCAGTTTGCCCTTCCTTTGGCAGCCTCATGGGTGCTCTGCTTTTTAGGGATCACCATGTTGATATCAGTCTTGCGGGGATGTCCAATCATCTTTAACCCTACTACAGATCAGAATTCCCTAACTTAAACAATCCACCAAACTCGGTTTACCCAGTAGCAGGGAGGATAGGTGTCTACCACCACATCTAGCTTATTCTGAGTTAGTTCAAGGAAGTCTGGAAGAATATACTTCTCAGTAAAATCTTATAAAGCTTGGTTGTCTTCTGCTTCTCAGTTCCTCTCTCTTTCATGCCTCCCAGTATATTCTGTGGTACTCTTTCCCTCTCCCTGAGGCATTGATTTTTGTCTCTTCTCCCTTATCAACTATATCTATCCTATGTCCTATTCCTTTAGGGTCCTACTCTCTGAGTGGCTAGACTTATGTTGGGGTGAGAGTAACCATGTTTGCATTTTTTTTTTGCAAGGGTAAAGTGACTTGTTCAAGGTCACAAAGCTAAGTAATTATTAAGGTGTCTGAGGTCAAATTTGAACTCAAGTCCTCCTGACTCCAGGTTTGGTGCTCTATCTATTGTGCCACCTAACTGCTCGTGAATTTTTTAATAACATCCTGTAGATCATGCCCTAAGGGTGGTATGAGGAATGACATTCTTAGACAGTCACTTTATGAACAATTTCTTTTATGACTGCTCATAGGGTGAAGCCAGGCCCTAGGTTCTTTGATTTTGAGGACCAAACATTCTTCCCACACATTTAATAACAAGAGAAAGTTGATTGATTCCCATGCTATCCACAAAGCATGACACTACTGCTTATTATTAAATATAAAAAATTAGTGGATCAGTAAGGAAATGATAAGAACAATTTGAAAAATTGGGGCCTCTAGCACCACATGTATTTTGACAAGTGTCATTTAAATTACTGATAAAACTGTGTAAATTTTCTGAACTAGTATCTCTTAAAATTGACAATGTAAGGAGATTATTGAAGGATAAAGAGAGAGCTTTCTGACTATTCACTCTCTCACAGGGTGCAGGGAATTCATTCATTCATTCAATAGACATGCCCTTCCTTTAATAAGGTTCTGCCCCTTCAAGGTCCTGCTTAGCAAATTATAACAAAAATGAAATAGTTCATTTTGGAGAGGCAGTCTATCTTAGACCCCCTCAGAAAAAGATCCCGTTCCCTTCCCCTCCTTGCTTCCCTCTCGTGGAATTCTTTTATTTCCTTTCAAAAATCAGTTACAGGTATCACCTTCTACATGAAGGTTCTTGATCCCTTGTACTGCTAGTATCCTGCCTTCCTGTGTGTGTATGTGTGTTTGTGTGTGTGTATTTTTTGATATATGTTCTGAATTCATACATACTAATATTCAAAGAGCTGTTTGCTTCTAGCTAACCATCCATATGACCAGTGGGGTTCAGCTAGACAAGTTTGAGACTGTGTCTTTGCCCATCTCTTCTCAGTATTTCTTTACTTCTCTGTCTTATCCTAGACGAATAGATATCACTCATGACATGAATATATCCAGGTTTAGAGGTGACTTTGTGAATATGAGAGGCTTATCTGTACTGTCCAAAAAACTGAATCCATCCCTTCTGATAAGCTTAGCTAGGGTTTTGGGTTTTTTTGGCCAGGGTACCAAAGAACCAAAGTACCAAAAGTACCAAAATAGTTGACAGAGACTCTTCTTGAAGAGACTGCACCAATGAAAGACCCTGCATCTCTGAACATCTTGAACTTTCAAGGGTGCCTCCAAACTTGGATACCTCCACCTTAAGTTGGATATTTGCATATTTGATCATTTAAAATCAAGAAAATGAAAAAAAAAAAAGCAAAACTAGGGCCCCAGATTCAGTCTTGCCTTTCTGAGTCCCCTTGCTCTTATTTCCATGTAGAAGCAGTCCACAGGCATCTGGGCCACCTCTCTGCCAACCGTCAAGGGAAATCTCAAAATTAGATGATGACCCCTGGAAGAGATAGGCAGAGGATAGAAGCACATCCTTTTCAGAGATTCACCAAGTCATCACCTCTTCCTGCCCAGTGGTCAATAAAGAAATCACTTCATTGTGTGGTCAGCTGGGAATAGAGCATCTCTGTGTATATCTTGTCAGTCACATTTATGGACATATCTCCTCTATTAGAAAACAGGGACTTTGAAGACAGAGACTTTAATTTTTATCTTTCTGTACTTAGTCCATCTAGGAGCAGTATACAAGAAGTAGGTAGGGGGCAATAATGCTACCAGTTTGTACCTATACTCATTAACATCTCCCAATCTGAGTTTAGAATGTCTCCTTGCCTGGTACACAACCCCTCTCTCTGGGCAGCAGAGAGCTCTTTGGGATATGAGATAGGCAGACTCCATTCCCAGTATCTAGTCTGCCTCCTTGTGCTTATTTGAACTGGAAAATGATTTCCACCTTTTTCAGGATTTCCCCATCAGGATTTGGGAAAATCATTTCTAGATGTGTTTGGAGCAGTTTTGGGGCGAGTCCAGAGCTCACACTTATTCCTGCTACTTTATCATCTTAGTGGATGCTACTATTTTCTCTATTTTACAGGTGAATAAACTGAGGTCAAGAGAGGTTAAGTGACTTGTCCAGGATCAAATGTCTAGGAAGTGTCTTCCTAGCATGAAGCAGGATCTTCCTCATGCTATATCCAATGATCTATCCACTAAGGCACTAGATTGTACTATGCTCTGGTCTTATCATTTCTCATATATGGTTCATGCTAATCTCCAATTCAGAATTCACATAAAGTCCAGAATTGCAATGCCATATCCTTTGGGAATTCTTTAGAGAAAATATACCACAAACATAGAAATACTGAGCTGGCCTGTAACTATAATCTTATTTATAATGTATGGAATAAAAATAAAATATTTGATGAAGTTTTGCTTTTGATTCCTTCAGTTATCTTCTTGAAATCCATATGTTCTATGATAATATTGATTTTTTTATAGCTTTATTCAGCATTTGTTTATCCCCTTCCTCCTCCTGTTTGGATTCTTCTATACTCATTTCCCCTTTTGTGTTTCTTCCTGTAATATCCTCTTCCCCCTCAAACAGCAATTTCTAGAAATCAGCTCTTCTGGCTAGACGAGACTAGCAGACCAATTCTTACCACTCCTCAGCCACTCATCTTCTCTGTTCAAATATTGACATCAAGTCTGAACTCTCAGAAATAGTCTGTTGTCCTGTCTGTTTACAGAAACTTGCCAAAACTTTGTTTTCCTTTTTGCCTGTTTTACATTTTACATTGAAGTTGTGATTATTATCCCCATGAAGCATGGAAAACAAAACAAAAAAAAAAAAATAAAGACAAAGTCCTTGACATCCAGAGTTCCAAACTCTAAACTGAAAGAGGGACACCAAATGCTGTATGCAGAATCTGCCAAGTTGAAACAAGTAGAGATGATGAAATAGATAAATTGGAAGAGTAAATGGAAAAATGATTCAAGAGTGATAGTTTCATTTTCATGTGCTAAGTGTGAGCTTCTGTGACAGAAATAACATTATTTTGTAGATTGTGGAGCTTTAAAGCTGGAAGAGACTCTGGAAATTCTATAATCCAACCCTTTCATTTTATAGTTGAAGAAATTGAAGCCTATAGAGGTTATGTGTTTACCCCAGGTCACATAGTTACTAAGTGGCAGAGCTAGGACCCAAACTTAGGCTTCCAGCCTCCCTAAACTAGTGTTTTTACCTCACTGTACCATAATATTTCCCATGACAAAACTGTGAATTTTATAGACTTTGGATTAAATGCTCAATTTTACATCCTTATATTGAGAGGGATAAGGATGAAATGATGGGGAAAACAGGGCAGCTCTGTGCATGTCCAAGTATATCTTTTTATTAAGTAATGCATGACAATTGCCCAACAAATTGGAATCAGTCACCTCCCTCAGCTTTGGTAATGGACCCCAAAAACATGGGGAGACTGATTTTTATACATTAAAATATTAATGAAATAAGACCAATTAATTAAAGGAAGCAATATAATATTAGGCAATCTGATTTAGATGAAAGATTTTCCAAATCGAGAGGGGAAGAATGAACAGGGGTAATTCTCTGAAATCAGAAAAAGGGGTGTCCCACTCTCTTTTTGTGAATGATCAAAGGAATATGGAAACAATAATTGACTTATCAGTACAGGGTCAATTTTCAGGAGAGACATATGGAATATTTGAGATATACAATTGTGAGAAAACTTTCTGCCTTTTGATCTAACCAGGTTTCTGGTCAGCATAACCCAGGTCCCTAGTTAAGCGTCTCTAGATAATAGAGGTGATTCAGCTTTCCAGTCACGCAAAGCTAGTTTCAAACAATTCAGTAAGATTCTCTTCCAACTCCCACAACTGGATAAAGTTTTCTCACAAGACAGAATTTGGACAAGACACATAATTAAATAAAAAGGGAGCTGAGCTAGCTCCAGAGTTGAGTCAAAACATGGAGTCAGGGTGATTCCATCAATTCCTACCCCCATTTGATTCTCCACAGGTGCCAAATTGATATTTTTTCATTTTTCATCTTCAGTTCCAAATTCTCTTCCTCCTACCACCTTTACTGCACCTTTTGAGAAGGCAAAAAAATATGAAAACATATTTCTGTATTAGTCATGCTGTGAGGAAAAAAAAGTGAAAAAAATGCTTCAAACCATACTCAAGAGTTCATTTAGCTCTATCTCTGGGGGGTGGATCCAGTTTTTCATTATGAACTTTTTGGAATTGTTATGTATCATTGCAGTGATCAGAATAATTAAGTCTTTCGCAGCTATTTATCATTACAACATTGTTACTTTTTATTATGTTTTAGTTCTGCTCACTTCACTTTACATCAAGTTATAACAAATTTTCCCAGGTTTTTCTTCAAAATTTCTTCAAAATTTTTTATAGCACAATAATATTCTATTACAATATGTGTCCAGCATTCTCCAACTGATGGACACCCAATGCCACAACATGCCTACCCCCCCAATTTCCAAAGGTCATTTTTAAAAAATCTCTTTGGGATACAGAACTAGTAGTTATTACTGGATCAGAGGGTAAACCCAATCTTTTAGGTCTTTGGGCACAGTTCCAAATGGTTCTCCAAAATGTTGGACCAGTTCGTAGTTCCACAAATAGTTCATTACTGTCCTTATTTTTCCACATCCCCTCCAATGTTTATTTTCCTTTACTTTCATCTTCACTAGTCTGATAGGTTTAAGGTGGCACTTTAGAGCTGTTATAATTTGCTAATTTGAAATTCCTGTATCAGAGGTCAGACCATGGCTTACTCTTATTCAAGAAACTCTATTCTTTCTTGTTTCCTCACTCTGTTTCAGTCAATCCCCTATCACACTTTATGTTTCAACCAAACTTGCCTTCTTCTCCCCTTTACATGACATCTTATCTTCTACTTCCAAATCTTTTCATATGCTGCCCCCTATGCCTGAAATGCCCTCCCTCTTCATGTTGTCTTTATAGGATCCCCAATTTCCTTCCCAACTTAGCTCAAGTGCCAACCCCTATTCAAAATCTAGTCTGTTTCTCCCTTGGCATACCCCCATCCAATTAGTTGTATATATATTTGTATTTGTATTATATTTGTATTTGTATATATATATTTGTATTTGTATTTGTATATATTATTTGTATATATTTGTATATATTTGTATATATTATTTTGTATATATTATTTCCCTAAGGCCTAAAGATAGTAAGCACTTGATAAATGTTTATTGAAAGAATAACTGAATGTGATCTCTGCCCTCAAAAGATCATGATTTGGGTTGGGAGTGGTGTAGGGAATAGAAAGGAAAATAGATTTAAAGACAGAAGATCATCTAATCTGATTTTTTAATTTTAAAAAATATGGAAAGGCAGAAGCAAACTTTGAACTGTATTCTTCTGTCTCTAGAGTCAATGTTCTTTACATTTCGTGTAAGCAATTAAGTATTATACCAAACTGACATACCATCAGTGGAAGAACATGTAATTTCTGAACCATTTTCCCAACAATAATGATGGGTTTGCATTGATTTGTCTACATTCTCACTTACTCAGATTCTTTGGAAGGTATTTTTGCCAAAGATCACAGGAATAATTTGTGACAGTGGAAGAGACTGATTCTAATTGGTCAATTGGCCTTGTTAGTAAGATGTAGTAATAAGCTGAGTAAAATTCTACATTTAACATAGATTCAGTGTAACACTGTACAGAAGTCTGATTTACACTTTAGATAAAATCATGTCCCTCATATTTAGTTTTATCCTTCTTTAATTACTGAAATGGGATTACTATACAGAAAGGTTAATAATTAAAACAATTAAATACTTTGTTAAAAACTTAAAATTGAACTTAGGGACCATATATATTTTTAAATACATATTTTGTGGATATCTTCCATTTGTTACATAGTCATTGTTTTTCCAAGTACTCTTCCCCCAGAGGAGAACTATCCCATATAATAAATAATATTTTTAGAGAGGAAAAAATAATGATCACAACTGATTAATATAATGAATAAATATGTACTATGTATAACACCTGTGGACTTCCCACCTCCATGAGTAACATGAGTAAGTGAGTTGGGGGGGGGGGGTTTCTTCATATTTTCAATCAAGTCTTGCTTAATCTTTATAATTTTGTTACATTTATTTATTTATCTATCTATTCATTCATTCATTTATTTTTAATTCATTCATTCATTTAGTTTTTGCAAGGCAATGGGGTCAAGTGGCTTGCCCAAGGCCACACAGCTAGGTAATTATTAAGTGTCTGAGACCGGATTTGAACCCAGGTACTCCTGACTCCAGGGCCGGTGCTGTATCCACTGAACCACCTAGCCGCCCCTGTACTGTGTTTTCTTAAATCCTCTGCTTCATTCTGCATAAATTCATATAGATTTTTCCATGCTTCTCTCTATCACACACATCATTTCTTATAGCACAGTAATGTTCCATTATATTTGTTTAGTCATTCCCTAATTGATGTATATCTATTTTTTTCTAATTCTTAGTTGTCACAAAAATATAAATATTTTGATATAGAGGAGGATTTCTTATAAATGGTTTCCTTGGAGTAGTAATGAAGCCTCTGGTTCAAAGGGTACAAACATTTTAGTCACTTTGTATAATTCCAAATCACTTTCCAAAATGGTAGTACCATTTCACAGCTCCTCCAGCAATGAAGTAGTATGCCTATCATTTCACAGACTTTTAGCTTTGACTATTGCCATGTCTTGTCACTTTTGCCAATTTGTTGTAAGGGTTGTTTTGAGTTACATTTTTCTTCTTATTAGTGAGTTGGAGCATTCATTCTATGATATTCATTTTCCAGTTATTATTTTTCCTCTCTTCTACTATAAAGTACTATGTTCCTTCACTTGCTTTATCTTAATCTTTCCTCTTTCTCTTCTTTCCTTCAACTATCTTATTTGTTAGTTCTTTCTGTTCCAAACCCTCATCCTTTGATTTATGACTCCTTTTTTCTATATTATTATTCATACAGTCAAAATCTCTCCCTCTAGGTTACTTCTTAACTGAATTATTAAATTAACTACTATGTACCTTAAAAGTTTGTAGCCTTGAAGTTGTTTTTTTTTTTTCTGGAGGTGATCTGGGAACTTTTTCAGCTGGAATTTCATTTGTGTTTAGAAGTTCTAAGCAGTTTCCAATTATTTCTTTCTCTATATTGTTATGTTTTTTCCCTGTCCTGTTCTTGATACATTATGTCTTTGAGATCAGTATGTTTTCCTTGCATAATAAACATTTTCTTTCAATTTTTTTGTTTCCCTTCTTTACTTTCCTAATTTTGTTTCTAAATTGTTCTTTACTTTCCCAATTTCCAATTTCCAATTTACATTTCCAATCTATTACTTTCTCTTTTGTTTTATTGGTGTTGCTTGCCATTGCAGATTCCAGTTTTTTCTATTCTGCCCATTATTTTTCCTGTATAGGCCATAAATTCTATCTTCATAATTTTTATTCCTCTTTTGAACACCAGAATTGACATATTATGGTTCCATGTTCTCCTCACATTCCACAGGGTCATCTATCTCATCAAGTATCGGATCATTTTCCTTTGTTTAACAATTTTTATTTAGAGGTGCCTGAACTTCTTTATTAGATCTAGAAGCCACATTTCCTGCTGTTGTTAAAGTTTTCCCCATTACTTTATCTACTGTGTTCAAGATCTTTGAGCTTCCTTCTTCCTGTGACTTTTGTTATTTCAATCTCTCTAACCCCCACCTCCCAATTTTCCCCTCTTCACTTTCTGACTGACCTTTCTGATGGTGGTTTTCTTATAGACTGGATCTCAAAATCATTTCCCAAGTTGGGCAGTTTATACTTCACCAGCTCAGGTCTCTTTCCTGAGTGACTTTTGGGTGGTATCTGAATGATGCACTTAGGTTTAGTAGAGTCTTTCATAGCTACACACACACTTAGGATCTTATATTGATGTTCTGGTGGTTTGGCGAGAGTTATTATACTGGTGCAATGGAGTTATTCATCCTGGCGTGGGTAGAACTGCTGCACTGATGCTAGAAGAATATGTACCCCAGCACTGGCAGTTTAGAGCTTTGCAGAGATAGTGCTACAAAGCTGTGGTCCCCAGCAGAGTTTTGCTCTTGGGGTGGGGGGATGCTTCCTGCTGTGATGTCTGTCTATTGCTGCTCAAGCAAACTTGTACATTCTGGAGCCAGTCTCCACAGTGCTGGAAAGAGGGGCACACTGGTATGGAGTTGGGTTTTATTGCAAGCTCCTTGCAATCTGTGTCCAGTCCTTGCATCTGTTGTTGCCACCTTGCTTGGTGGTAGCAGGGTGGAGAATTGAATGAACTTAGCATCATTGAGTCTCAGTTCATGGTTTGCTTTTTTTTTTGGTTTAACTTTTTGGATTTTGGATATCCTTGACCATGGAGAAAACTGAAGGTGCTTTATCTTTGGCATGTAATTTCTGTTTTGTAGAGATCTGGGAGGTTGCAGGGATCAGAGAATGTCTAGTCCTCCATCTTGTTGCTCATGTGAATCAGATGTATGTTATGTGCAGGCACTGTTATATGTGACCAGTATAACTATCTAAATTTAAATTGATTTCAGTGCATAAAGTATCATTATAATCAGTTCCTTTAAATCCCCATCAAGATTCCTTGTCCATACATTCTTAGTTTTCCTCTTACATGGTCGTAAGTCAGTGTGTAATTCATTCTTCTAGTTTTCTGCTTTGATTTTTTTTTTTGCTTTGCATTATTTCATAAAGGTCTTTTCAGATTTGTTTTCCTCATACTTGTCGATCTTGATGGCATTCCATTACATGAATGTACCACAATTTATTTAAACATTTCCCAGTTGAGACACTGAGGTTGTTTCCAGCTTTTTGCAATTATGTATAACACTACTTTGAAAATCTTTGAACACATAAAACCTCATCGCTTTTATTTTGTGAGGATAAACAAGGTAAAAGGTCCATTCCACATCATGGTCCAAAGCTTATTTCTATCAGTCCCATTTGCCAACAAATCAATAATACTAGTTCACTTTTATAGAGGGTTCTGCAGGTTTACAAATTGCTTGACTGAAAAAAAAAACCTTGTTATATACATAGTGGAAGTATCCTTGTTCTAATTTTATAGATAAGGAAATGGACATTATGGGTTCTTAAGGGACTTGGTCATAGGTCTCAGAACTAGTAAATCTGTACAATTTCATTCCAGATGGCTTTAAATACATGCTTTCTGTTCATCTAGAGAGCTGAGGTCACCAGTGCAAAGGGAAGCAGTCCCTGCCCTCACAAGTCTTAGGAATCCTAACTCCCAGGCTAGGACTCTTTCTACTTTATTACAATATTAATAATTATTTTGAGAGCCCACTATGTGCATTTTTATGTAGCATTGCTGTATGTAGCATATGTTTCATTATGTACACTATTATGTAGTAGGTTCATTATATTTGATTACCCAGTTTTTGTCTGGACTCCAGGTGTTCCCCTCTACTTCAAAAGCTGCTTTCCAGGAAGCTGATAATAACTAGCATTGAAGGTTTGCTAAGCACTTTATAAACATTATCTCAGTTTATCTTATCAAAAACCCTGATAGGTAAGTACCATTATTATCCTCCTTTTAAAAAGGAGGGAATTGAAGCACAGGCTAAGTGACTTGCCCAAGGTCACACAGTAAATTTTTGAGGTAGGATTTGAACTCAAAGCTTTTTGACTCCTGATCTAGAACTCTATCCATTATCCATATCAGCATGGGAGCTCTTAGAATCACTTCAAGATAACTTAAACACCAAGAGGACCTTTCCTAGTTACTCCAGCTCTCATTTTGCCTTTCCTTTTTCTCCCTATGCTGTATATTTCTTGTATATGTTTAGCTATGTACAGATTTTTCCCCCCTATTAGACTTTAAGCTCCTTGAGGGCAGGGACTGTTTTTGCTTTTTGATTGTATCCTCAGCAGTTAACAGTGCCTGCACATAACAAACATTTAATAAAATACTTATTGGAACAGCTGGATGGCGCCATGGACTGTGGATAGAGTACTGGTGCTGGAGTCAGGAAGACCTGAGTTCAAATGTGCCCTCAGACACTTTATAATTACCTAGCTGTGTGACCTCGGGCAAGTCACTTAACCCCATTGCCTCACAAACACACAATAAAATGCTCATTAATTATTATTTGGTTGACTTTATTTTATAAGGACAGATTCATTTAGTAAATTGTTTGAAGACTAATTATATAACAAGGCCCTGGGTTATTTATATGATATAATAGAATCTTTAGAAAGGGAATCATCTAACCTAATACTCTACATTTAAAAAAAGAAGAAATTAAATTCCAGATTCAACTAGATATTGAAAGATCAAGAGTCCAGAATCCAAGTCTTCTGGCCCTCCAGCCAACTGGTGCTTTTCCCAACTGTTTAAGGAAGGTTAAATGCATTGTCTGTAAATAAGAATCTAGGCAACCCCTGTAGTTTGTGGGACCATGAAGGAAAAATCTCCTAGAGCCTATATGTAAAAGCATTTCTTGGATTAATGAATGGAGAAGATTCCCTCCCTTTAAATATTTTTGCTTGAGGTTTGGAATAAAATATATTTCATTAATAGTACTTTTCTAGGAGATAGAAACTTCCACAAGGAAGTATGGCCCTTGAGACTTCTATATTTTAATTCAGTACTGGAACTCAACAGCCCATACAGGAGGGGAAAGATCACTTGGTAAACCAAATGACTGAGAAGATGGGGGTGAATAAAGGGTTTGGGAATTGAGAGGAAATACCACTCTGTATTAGATTTCAGAGTCCTTGAGATAAGTACAATATCACTCTTCCATATAAATCCCCTAAAGAGAAAATCCAGTGCTCATTAAACTGGAGTCTACACTTTACTAAATGTAGTTGCTGAAACTGGTGATCAAGCCAGGAGATGGCACAGGGCGGCAGCAGCCTTTGAGTTGCATGCCATGGCTGTGCCTGCAGATTTGACTGCTTTGAGGAATCGGACTCTGGAACTGTCATTTTGAGAGGTGATATGAACCCACTCTCATTGCTGCTTTAGAGTTAGCATGTTTTTTTAACCCTAATTGTTGAGCAATTTGTAACTCAGTTTTGAAAAACTATCGCCTTCTGATATGTAGAACCTTTCCTTCCTTTAAGAAGCATAAATTCTACTTCATTATTTTTGAAATATCTCCATGCAGTAGGAAGGTTTTTATTATATATAACACACATTATAGATATGGAAAATGGAAACATTAAGAGATCAAACAACACAACCTGAAGTCATGCACTTACTCTGGGGGAAAAATATACTTAGCATTCATGTCTTCTGGTAATCCATGTCAGAGAGGTTAGGCTGCCTGACATAATAGGTAAAATCCTGGACTTGGAGGCAGGAAGAACTGAGTGACCCTGGACAAATAATTTAAACTTTTTTTTTAATTGATATTTTATTTTTTACAATTACATGTTATAAAAGTTTTTCAGCATTCATCCACATGCTTATGCATATTTTAAATTACATAATATTCTTCCATTTTCCCTTCCCACCCACCCCCTACCCTCAGCAATGAATAGTCTGGTAGATATTGTACATATAATTTATATTTAACATGTTTACCGATTAGTCATTTTTAATATGAGGAATTAGAATTAAAGGAAAAGAAAGAAAACCATGAAATAGGAAAGAGATACATAAGAGAAATTTTTAAAAAGTGAATATAGTGTTCATTCAGATTCTGTAGGGTTTTTATTTTGTTTTGTTTTTCTTCCTCTGGATGGGGATAGCATTGTCCATAACCAAACTAATAGGGTTGTCCTAGCTCTCTAAACTGCTGAGAGGAGCTGCATCCATCATGATTGATCAACTCATAGTGTTAATATGTACAGTGTTCTATTGATACCGCTCCCTTCACATAACATCAGTTCCTTTAATTTGTTTCAGGCTTCTCTAGAGACCGACCATTCATGATTTCTTATAGAAAAAAAGTACTCCATAACATTTATATATCATAATTTGTTCAGCCATTCCCCAATTGATGGGCATCCCCTCCATTTCCAGTTCTTTGTCACTATAAAAAAGAGCTGTTATGAATATTTTGGAACATGTGGGACTTTTAATTTTTTTTATGATTTCTTCTTGGATATAGGGCTAGTATTGGTTTTGCTGGGTCAAAGGGTATATCAGTTTCATTGCTCTTTGAGTATAGTACAGTGTGCTTCAGAATGGTTGGATCAGTTCACAACTCCAACAGCAGTGCATTAACCCGATCCTCCAACAACTTCTTCAACATGGATCATTTTTCTTTTCTATCATTTTGGCCAATCCAATAGATGTGAGGTGGAACCTCATAGTTGTTTTAATTTGCATTTCCCTATTCAGTAATTATTTGGGGCATTTTTTCATATGATTATAAGTAACTTTAATCCTCCCACAACCTCTCCAACATTGATCATTTTCCCTTTTTCTCATTTTGGCCAATCTGATAGGTGTGAGATAATACTTTATTGTAATTTTTCTTTAATAATGATTTGGAGCATTTTTATGTGATAATATATATATATATGTTTAATTTCTTCATTTGAAAATTGTTCATATCTTTTGCCCATTTATCAATTGGGAAATGGCTTGTGATCTTTTAAATTTGATGCAATTCTCTATATATTTTAGAAATGAGACCTTTATCAGAACCCCTAGCTATGAAAATTGTTTCCCAGATGTCTGTTTTCCTTCTAATTTTGGCAGCATCGATTTTATTAGTGCAAATCCTTTTTAATGTGATAAAGTCAATCATCCATTTTGTAATTTGTAACTTACTCTATTTCTTGTTTGGTCATAAATTTCTCCCTTTTTCATAGATCTGACAGAATATTTCTTGGTTTGTTAATTGGTCTATGGTATCACACTTTATGTCTAAATTCTGTATCCATTTTTGACCTTATTTTGGTATAAGGTTTAAACTTATTAGTTGTGTCTGACTCTTTGTAATCCCTTGGGGTTTTCTTGGCAAAGATGGTTTGCCACTTCCTTCTCCAGCTCATTTTACAGATGAGGAAGTTGAGGCAGAAAGTGTTAAATGACTTGTTCAGAGTCACATAGAGATAACATAGAAACTTCCTGACTCCTGGCCTGGCACTCTATCCACTGTGCCACCTAGCTACCCTCAGTTTATTCATTTATAAAATGGGGATAATACTACTTTTAGTACTTATACTCATTGGGTAGTCGTGAAATTCAGATGACACTATATACATCAAATACTACATGAGTCAGTTACTATTATTACTGCCACATGTTCAGTTTCTATAGACAGGAATTTGGAATGCTACAGAAGTCTGAATGACTGAATAAAGAATTTTTTGTTTGAAGACAGGAAAATATCAAAGAAATAACCAGAAAAGCTACCCTTTCTCCCTTACTTAAAATTCGGGCAAGGGATGCTTGGTAGTGCTAACATAATATCAAAAGTAATAATCAATTTAGAGGAGGAGAAAAGGAGGCACACATTTATGGTGGGGGTTTTTTTTTGGTAAGTCAATGGGGTTAAGTGACTTGCTCAAGGTCACACAGCTAGACAATTTCTGAGGCCAAATTTGAACTCAGGACCTCCTGACTCCAGGGCCAGTGCTCTATTCATTGTTGCCCCGAGGCACATATTTATGAAGTATCTACAATGCCCCAGGTACTGACATGGGATCTCACTTGATCCTCACAACCATCTTATGGTTGAGGAAACTGAATCTGGAGAATGTTGTCCAGAGTCACATAGCTATCAAGTATCTGAGGTTGGACCTGAACTTAGGTCTTGCTGACTCTAGTCTCAATGCTCTTGTTACTATTACACCTATCTAGTAGCTAATTAACTAGTGACCAATTTGGTAAAAAGTAAAACTATATTTAACTCGAATTTACCACTCAAATTCAGACACTCAGAAATACTGGGTAGGTATATTCCAAAGCATAATATTCTCTTCCCATTCACAAGGTATTTCTCTTAATATCTTCCCTCAATACCTTCCTTCTCTAAAATATTTTATTTTTTGTTCTGTTTATGGTTTGCTTTGCGTATTCTCTTCCTCATTAGATTGTCAATTCCTTGAGGATAGAGTTAATGAGATGACAATGCAAAGAATAACTAAGAAGAAGTATCAGCATCCACTATGGGCAACTTCTCATTAGATATCTCAAACTAGATATCCTGTAGAATTGTAAACATACCATCTCCAAAACTCAACTCATTATCTTTCCCCTTAAACACTAAGTTCCCTAATGTTGTTGATTGTACCACCACAATCTCAATCACCTACTCTGCTCCTTTCCCCACTCTCACTTACCATGTACCTCAAATCTGTTACTAGATTTTACCTTCACTCCTACTTTCCCAAATTTGCCCCTTCCTCCCCTCTGATACTGCCACCACTCTAATGCAGGTCCTTCTCACCTCATGTCTGAATTATTGTTATAGGGGTCAGTTTCCTGTTCATCTTCCCTGTATACTTCATTGTTCCCCTGGAACCTGTAGAATGATCAAATGAAACCCTTTTTGACTTTTTAAGTCCTTTACTACATGGTCCCTCTTCCTACCTCTTCAGTTTTTTTCCCCACATTATTTTCATCTACTTACCTTAGTCTTCAAATCAGCAATATTGGCCTTGCTGTTTCTTAATCAACAGAATCTTCCCATTATGGGCATTTAATTGGCCATCCCTAATGCCTGAAATCTCTCCATCTTTGTCTCCACTTCCTGACTTCTTTTAAGTTTCAACTCAAATTCTATTTTCTATAAGAGGCTTTTTCTCATCTTCCTCTCTCCTAGCTGCTATTGCTTTTAGCTCAATTGTTTTTCAGATAACTCTTCATGACCCTTTTTGGAGTTTTTTTTTGGTCAAGGATACTGGAGTGGCTTGCCATTTCCTTCTCCAGCTCATTTTGTAGATGAGGAAACCAAGGCAAACAGGATTAAGTGATATGCCCAGGATCACACAACTAGTAAGAATATGATGCCAGATTTGAACTCAGAATGGCGAATCTTCTGGCCTCTAGGCGTGCCACTTTATCCACTGTACTACCTAGCTGCCCCACTGACACACCCTAGCCTCTAGATTTTTTTCCAGTTTACTTTGCATATATCTTGAATATATGTAGCTGTTTCCATATTTTCTCCTCCATTAAAACAGGGGTTCCTTGAGGGCAGGGTTAGTGTTTTTGCCTTTCTTTGTACCTCTAATGCTTATCACAGTGATGATGTTTGTCATTCATTTTCAAAGAAGACCATGACATCAAGAAAGTGATGCCATGACATGCACATGAATTGGATTTGAGTGAGGGGGTGCTAGGTTAAGTCATCAGTCTCACTTTCTCCTCTGGAATGATCTGGATTCAGTAGTCAGAGATGGTCCTGGGTGTGAGGCAGTCAAAGTTAAGTGACTTGCTCAGGGTCACACAGCTAGCAAGGGTCTGAGGTTGGATTTGAACTCAGGTCCTCTTGACTCTAAGGCTGGTGTTCTATCCACTACACCACCTAGCTACCTCCTAATCAAGTAATTGGTTTTTGAAGGGAAATACAAAAACATGGTTAACAAACAAAAAAACCTTAATCTTCATAGACGTTACATTCTCCTTGGAGGTCTTTATATTTTCCAAGCATGTAGTTGACCAAACTGGCTCCAAACAGGATCATACTTGAGTGCTTTTTCCATTCCACCATGTTACCTAGACTAGTGAACAAATGTTTGTCATTGTCTGCATATAAACTTAACATCTTCTTGAAGACTGATACTAAATCAGTCCTTGACTTTCTTTTGAATGAATGAATGATAAAAACATTTATTTAAGCATATTATCACCATGTGCAAAAGCACTGGACTTAGAACTAGAGATATAATTAGAAAAGCAAGACAGAAACTGCTCCCTGTCTCCTCCCACCAGGAATTCACATTTTAATGAGATTGTATTTACAGCATCAATGGAAGTTTTTATCTGCAAGTCAGAAAAAAAAAAGTTTCATGGTCCTTAGGCTGCAGCACCAAAGCAAAATGAGAATGTGTCTTCATGCCTGCCATTGCCACTGATAAGATCATATAAATATCTGATGTTGTTCCATTTGGCAGTGACAAGGACTTTGGTGGCAAGACTGTTCTTTTCTGGGTCGTTGATAGCTATGGCTGCAGTGCCTGTAGGAGCTTTACCAAACTCTATCTCCACAGAGATAGGGGCTGCTTCCCTGGATGATGGCTGCAGGCACATTGTGTTGGAAGCAATGCTATTCCCAGTTCTCTTGGGTTCAGGAGTTCTGGGCTCTCTCTATTGAGTTCTGAGAATTGACAATGTGGTAGTGGTGGTATGATTCACCTGGCACATTGTCTCCTCAGGGTGCCCTGCTGCTTCTGTTAGTCTACTTCATTTCCCCTGTGTGTGACAGCTAATATTTCTAGGGTCAAATAATCCTCAATGCCTTAAATTTCATTTGGAGGCAAGACCATTGTCTTATTTAGTTATGTGTATCATCCATAGTACCCAGTACAGTCCCTTTGTAGTTGTTCTTGAATTGTTTCAGTCATGTGTAATTCGGGTTTGCCATTTTCTTCTCCAGCTCATTTTACAGATGAAGAAAGTGAGACAAACAGAATTAAGTGACTTGAGCTCAGAGTGGAACAGCTGGAAGTGTTGGAGGCCAAATTTGAACTGATGAAAATGAATCTTCCTGATTCCAAATCGAGTGCTCTATTCACTATATCACCTGGCTACCCTTTGAACAATTCCTTATGCCCTTGGGGAAAAAAAACTCCAGAAAAGAAATTGATTCACACACACACACACACACACACACACACACACACACACACACACACACACACACACACTCTGAACAGATCTCAGTGCAAGGTTCCCTAAAAGTCTCAATACAGGTTTAACCTTAGAGATTAAACTTGCACTGAGTCTTTAAACTTTAATAAGTTAAACCTACATTAAGACTTTTGGGACACTATATAGTTGATTGGAAAGCTAAATAAATTTTTTAATTTGAATCTGGCATATAGGTCTCAATTTCTAACTCTTTAGGTAACTCTCTGGACCCTTTTCCCACTTCATTTGTGGGGGATATATGAACACACAAGAGGCAAAATCATAGAGTTATATGAGTCTTCAAGAAATTATCAGGTTAATCTTCCTAGCTAGTTATTTTTTTCACTTTACAGCAAAGACCACTGACTTATTTATTAAGTAACTTATCCAAGGTCACACATCAGTAAATGGTTGAAGGTGGACCGGACTAAAGCTTGGGTCCTTGGCTTTACAGAGTCAAAATCTTCTTCAGTATACCATACTTTTGATAGAAACTTTTAAGAAGAGATGTCCATTTATCAGGGAAAAAATTACTGAAGAATGCTTCCCCCACCTCTATCATATGACTTCTAAAATCACTCCTAACTCTAAAATTGTATGCTTTGGTGACTTCAAATATTTTAAACCTTTTATATTATCTATGAGACACCCGAAAGAGTTTTTAGGTTGTGATTGTGACATATTTACTATAATAGACACTGATAGCCCTGTGAGCAGTCCAAAGGTTATTAATTTTGGTTGTATAACAGAGTAGAAGTCACCTTTTTAAAAATTGCTTTCATTATTGAATACATACACTTTTTTCCCCTGATATACAATACCAAAGGAAAAAAGAGAATCCAGGCAGTTATCTAAAAAATTCAGGCCCTAATCTCTTTTTCAGTGGTATTCCCTGAAATGATAGCATTCACTCATTTTGGTAAAAACCTCCCTTTCTAGACCAACTTCATTACATTGTCAGGAGTTTTACTTGATGATTCTTTGGTTGAATAGAATTCCATCTAGTTGGTGCAAAAAAAAAATTATAGTAAAGCCTCATTTGTTTACCACTATTTTTTAAAGCAATTTAGAAAGATTTTATTTATTTTGAGTTTTACAATATCTCCTCCATTCTTGCTTCCCTCCCCCCACCTCCCCACAGAAGGCATTGTTTACCATTCTTAAAGAATCTGGTATGTAGGTTTTAAATTTTTTTATTTATGATATTTTAAAGTATTCATTTATAAATAGGAGATTTTTTAGTTTCAGATTTGTTGAAAAATTAAAATTGTTTTTAAAGAAGTAGCATTATTGATGAAAAAGGGTAAAAACATCACTTGTGCAAAAATATTCATAGCATCCTTGTTTGTGGTGGTAAAGAATTGGAAATCAAGTAAATGTCCTTCAATTTGGGAATGGCTTAGCAAACTGGTAATGTGTATGTCATGGAACACTATTGTTCTATTAGAAACCAGGAGGGATGGGAATTCAGGGAGGCCTGGAGGGATTTGCATGAACTGATTCTAGAGTGAGATGAGCAGAACCAGAAAAACACTGTACACCCTAACAACAACATGGGGGTGATGGTCAACCTTGATGGACTTGTTCATTCCATCAGTGCAACAATCTGGGACAATTTGGGGCTGCCTGCAATGGAGAATACCATCTGTATCCAGAGAAAGAACTGTGGAGTTTGAAAAAAGACCAAGGAGGGGCGGCTAGGTGGTGCAGTGTATAAAGCACTGGCCCTAGAGTCAGGAGTACCTGGGTTCAAATCTGGTCTCAGACACTTAATAATTACCTAGCAGTGTGGCCTTGGGCAAGCCACTTAACCCCATTTGCCTTGCCAAAAAAAAAAAAACAACCTAAAAAAAAGAAAAAAGACCAAGGGCTATTAATTTTACTTTAGAAAAAAAACCTGATATCTTATTGTCTGATCTTATTATCTCTTATACTTCATGTTTCTTCCTTAAGGATGTGATTTCTCTCTCATCACATTCAATTTGGATCAGTGTATACCATGGAAACAATGTAAAGATTGACAGATTGCCTTCTGTGGGGGGTGGGGGGAGGTTAATAAGATTAGGGGAAAAATTGTAACATTCAAAATAAATAAAATCTTTAAGAAGTCAAAAAAAGTAGCATCATTGCTTAGCAAGAACATTGGCAATGCCCAAATAGCACCCTCCCAGTCCTCTTATCTTGTTTTAAATTTCATGGATCATCTACACAAGCATTTATTTTCCGTATATTTGTTAGTACAACTTTCCTGCCTTAATAAGTATTCTCAAGTTCACTTGTTTTCCATCATCTTCTAACCATGTACCTTGCAATAAATTTGTACCTTCTAAGTTTGTGCAAATCTTGCTCATGTGCTTCTATAAATCCTCCAGGTAGGATTAATCTATGTGCCAGAAGCCTTCCCTCTGAATCTTTTATTACTTTATAGCTACCAAGGTAATACTTGGACTTGACCATAAAGTTAATCGGTGTGGAGGCAGGATTTGATTTCAGGTCATGTGATGATAGATAAATTGCTGGATGAGACCTCAAAAACTATTTAGTTCAACCCTTTATTTTGCAGATGAGGAAACTGAGAACAGAAAGGTTGTGACTCATCTAAGGTGAAACAGCTAGGAAGAGATTTGAACCCAGGGCCTCTGACTCTCATACTAGAACTTTTTCTACTTTACCATAGTTTTTGTAATAAGTTCTTAACATTAGAGTCAAAGAATATAAGAACTGGTCATTTAGTTCAATACCCTCATTTTACTGATGAGGAAACTAAGAGGAAACATTTCCTTCTGAAAAGATGGAAATGACTTTCCCAGTGTCACACAGTAAGTAGAAAACCAAGAACCTGGATGTTTTGATCTTTGTTCTAATCTTCTTTCTATTATCCTATACTGTCTCTCATTCACTTACTTATCATTTATCTTTGTCTCTTAAAAGTTGAATGCCCTCCAGGTCAATTTGACTAACTCAGTTTGAGTTAGTGGATATTTTATTGTACAGTAATAATGGTACTGAATATTTTTCTCTCTTGCTGCAAAGCTACCATGTTCTATTAGATGCTGAATTTTACCATCTTACTCATAGTCCGTGATCTAACTAAGGCATTGGAGCCTGATTTCCTTTAGAGCAGTAGTTTGGAATTGCTCTCTTAAAGTTATCAGGGCAATAGGACCATGATCTAATGTTAGTGTTTATGTTTTGTTTCTTCCTTCTTCCTTCCACTTCACACAAGTGTCACTTCATCTGTTCCTTAGTTGTAGTACCAGCTCCCAATGGAGGAGGGTCATGGAGAACAGATGCTGGGTGAATAATTTATTTACCAGCAGGCCTTCCCTACTTCTCATTATTTGACTGTGTAAAACACCCAACAAAAATAAAGAAAAACAACTGTAAGAGGCTTTAGCACTCTGACCATTATAATGATAAACTATGAGTCCAGGGGACTGAAATACACCATTCATCTCTTACTTAGAGAGATAATGAATTGTAAATAGAGAGACATGCATTTGGTGGCATAGCCAATATGAATTTTTTTTTGCTGGACTATGCATATTTATGTTGGTGTCTTTGTTTTATTTTGCTTTGTTTTGTTTTAAGGGAGGGGTAGTGGGAACTACAGATTACAAATGCATGTGAAAATAAATACATTAAATAAAACAATATCTCTCTGTAGAATGGTCACTAGTCTCTGAGAAAGCTAACAATCTATTATTGACTAAGCATAACCATGGCAGCTTTTCTCACCTAGACTTTATGCTTCCTTGAGTGAACATTTTTTTTTGCAAGGCAATGGGGTTAAGTGGCTTGCCCAAGGCCACACGGCTAAGTAATTATTAAGTGTCTGAGGTCGGATTTGAACTCAGGTACTCCTGACTCCAGGGCCGGTGCTCTATCAACTGCGCCACCTAGCTGCCCCCGTGTGAACATTTTTAAAAATATATTTGTCTGTGACTGTGTTGGACTCGATTGGTATTTTCTGAGACCCATGCTGCAATCAGTAGTAATTTCATTGAAACACTAAATACCCCTTATAGCAGCATCACTGCTGAGCAAGAACATTGGTAATACCCAAATGGCTCTCTCCCAGTCCCCTGATTCTGTGTTGTTTTTCAATTTTACCCATATCATCCATATTAGCATTTATTTTCCATTTATTTAATTTCTGATCAGAGAGATTTTTTTTTTGTTGTTGTTGTTGCAAGCCTCTTGGGAGACTTCAGTTTCAGTCCTGGCGCCAGGGTTCAAGAGGTGAACCCTTGCTTTTTCTGTAGGATGGATCCATCAGACAGTAAGCACAGATGGCCAATCATTGATTCTGGATGACCTTTTTTCTTAAGAAATCAGCAACAAAAAAATGAATACACATACAAAAAAAAGAAAAATTCCCAAACAAACCCAGACTCTAAATCAACTTGGAAATATTCCTGTTATTATTTGGCTGATACAATATATCAAGAGAAGCATAAATAGCCCTGATGGCTACAGTAATCCAGCTAGAATGACATTACTGTTGTTAATATTTATGACTGTTGTCAAAATGATTCCTTTTATCATTTTCCCTCTCCCTTTTATCCCCACCAAAGACACAGGAAGTACCTTTGTTATTGGTAATTTTGCATTTTTGTGGATATTATGTTTTCCTTTTAGACTGCCATTATTACTGTCAGCATAAATGAATTGACATAACTTGATTGAGCCAGAAAGTAACAAATTACAGAAGAAAGAAAAGCATTTGTAATTGTACACTGTGTTCCTCCAGGCACGATATGGGGATCAGAAAATGGGTAACTGTTTAGGCCAAAAATTGGACTCTATGCTAACTCAAAGACTTGAACTTTAAGTATAAATTTAGGGTTAGATGAGAGGAATTCTTTGGAGAGGTGGATAACCAGCCCATCATATCCTTATCTCCATGAGAGTTCAGACTTGCAACAGTTATTATCTTGTCTTACCATTCATTCTATGACTGACAGCCAAGAACTGGGGTTCTTGCCTGGAGCTCCAGTTCTAGGAACTAAACCCTCTCTTCTTTCTCCCATATTCTTTCTCAGTATTATTATGCAACAGAAATGGCTTTACTACCTGAATGAAGATTTATAGTCATATATATATATATAGGTACATAACATAAGGAGCACACTTTGTTTGTTTAGTTGACAAATCATACTGAGTGAGACAACATGGAATGGTAAGAGCACCATGTTTGCCTTTAAAAGATTTGTGTTTGAGTCCCAGCTTAGAACTTTTCCACTAATGTGATTCTGAATAATTCGTTTAGGTCTCTGAGCATTGGTATCCTTATCTGTAATTTGAGAATAATAACATACATGCTACTTACCTCTTAGGCTTCTTGTGTGACATAATGCATGTAAGAAATGGGAAGGTATGGTATGTGACTGTGAGCAAATTGTATCTTCTTCAAATGTGTTGGTTTCCTCATTTTAAAAACAAAGATATTAAGCTAAAGTCATAGTTCTCAAAGTTTGGTCTGGTAACTCTGAGGAATTGCCTCAGACCTTTTTAGTTCTATGAGGTCAAAATTATTTTCATAATAGTATTAAGATAGTTTAATTTTCAATTTGTGATGTCAAAATACCCATAAATATGCCCCATAATAAAAGCACTGCTTGGGGGGGGTTGAAAAGTGAGGTCCTCAATCATTTTTAAGAATGTTGCAGATTCTTTAAGTCCAAAAATGTTTGAGAACCACTGGGTTAGCTCACATCTAAGATGTGTTTAAGGACAGTTTCTGTAATCCTCTGATAACAATGAGGAACCACAATGGCAATGTGACCTCTGTATTTCTGCATTCTGATAGAGAATTGAATGAGACTTCTCCTGACTCAGTGACAAAACAGTGAATTCCAAAACTGAAAACATATTATATGGGATAATTGAAGCAAAGGAAATTTGGGGTGCCATAAATATGTGGGGAAGAGAAAATGTCTGAATTATCTAGACAATTGCCTAATTTCTCTCTTTTATGTTTTATAAGAAAACAAAAGAATCTGTATATCTGGTCTTAATATTCAAAAGTATCCTTTTGGTATCCATCTGTGTAGTAGAAGAAAATAAGATTTACTACTTTGTCATCATATAATATATTAATGAAATAATATTTTGAAGGGTTTTTGCCTTAAATCACAGTATAATTGGGTTTTCTGAGTTCTTAACAACCCTTTTCTATTATTATTTTCTTCCATTAAGTTGATATATAATAAAATTTTGCTTCTGACTCCTAATCATAACATTTAGGTACCTAGGAAAATTCTAGTTTTTTAGTATAGCCTTCACTCAATGTCTTCTTTTGCTTGCTGAGGGTCCTCAGTAATAAAAATATTCATCTTTTTCCTCTTTTAAGTACTAAGGTAAGGCATAAATAGGCATTAATAGTGGTAGTATCTTTAAAGCTTTAATTTTTTCAGCTTTTTTCCCCAGCAAAGTCTGGATTATTCTGATATTTTTGCTTTTTGGATTACATCTAAGCTTCCATTTTAACACCCTTATAACTTTTGGAAAGATTATTCTTTTAAGTATTTGCATTCTTAACAGAAAGGGGATTTGGATTTGGTTATTGGAAAATTGAGACTTTTCTATGAGCTTTTTGTGCAAGATAGACTAGGATACCACCAAAATAAAACCAAAAAACCCCTCAAATAGCCCTTATTATGATGCCTTAGGACAAGATGAAGCAAGATGAGATATTGAAAAGTATAAATTTCCTATTGAAACTCTTCTCTTTGCCAATTTTGAAAATAAAAAAGGTTATAATTGAAAACTAGGAATACATAATAGGCATTTTCACGTGCTCATAGTAGTTTATTCCAGAGTGCTGCAGGCTCATTGAATTGGCCAGAATTTTTGTTAATGACTACTGCCAGTACTCTCATTGGGTGCCAATTGTAGAATAATTAGAAGGTAGTAGTAGAAGTTGCTATTGTGCTTCATGGGAGTCAGAACGGGTTCTTACAATTGGTTTAAATTTATTTCGTGCCTTTTTTTTTACTTTTTAACCTCAAAATGTGTTTCTCCTGTAATCATTTATGCAATTAAAAGTGAAAATTCAAGATCCTCAAGTCACTTAATCATTGTTTTTCAGGCAAAGAATCATAATTTAATAAGGGGAAGAGTCCAGGTAGATTACTATATTTTTCACCTTTCTGGTATACCCAATTTCAGAAATCATTTCCTGTTGGGGAGGGGATATTGGCAGAAATTAATGAAGATAGAGAAAACAGTACAGCTGAGGCCAAATGACAATCAAGTTGCCAAGATAAAGAGGAAAAACTGCAGTACAAGAAACTGGGGGTGGAGACGTGTTGGTGTTTATGACTGGAGAAAAAGGTGAGCATTTTGAAGAATGGTTTGACTTCTTAAGTTGTATTCTTATGCAGTTTCTTAGTAGAACAAGCAAATGAATATTTTTCACAATCCTGCAGCTGTGTAACAGAACCTTGTCTATGGATTTGCCCATCTCCTTTCTCTTCCCTTTAGTCTTTGGTTACAGCGAATCAGCTTTATACACATTTTACTATTTACAATGCTCTCAGATGGGAAGTTGCCAGATTACCCTAGCATAAAAGAATGAATTGCAATAGTTCATAAAAGTAATTGAAAGAGCCTTTGGATATTTGCTTTATGGAGTTTAAGAGGCTAAACTTTCAATGGGCTTAGTGAAAGTAGCAGTATATTTAGAAGGGGGTAAAAATAGTTAAGGCATAAATCTACTTGAATTCAGTGAAAATAAGAAAATTCAATCTACTAAGAAGTTTACTCCTTAAATGACTGGATTCTTTGGAATCTTCTTGTCTGGGAGAGAAGAAAGTCTCCAAGTAACTTAGATTTATTTCTGACCTTTTTTAAAGTTTTAGAAAAGGTAGATCTTTGTAAAAGTTCCTTCAAAAATGTGAAAAGTTTCTTAATCACTTTTCTATTTTAAAAAATTTACCTACAGAGTAGTATCTATTTTAGAGCTTATTTCTGATATTTAGTGATATATGCCATAAGCTTGGGTTTGGGAGTCTGTTATTCAGATATACTTTATACAAAGTTGATCTTTGAGAAGCAAAAATAAGCAAGCAAAGCAGGGGACTTTATAAAAAAATAAGGACTCATTTCTATTTGGCCTCTGTTGTATATTTAAAATGATTCAAATTACAGAAACTTTTTACACAATGTTTTATGAGGCAGATATTGTAAAACTGTCATATCCCTGCCCAGAGATGGTTTGGGGATAATAGCTTTTATAAAGGAATTTAATATTATGTTGTTTACATCCAGCAGAATGTAAGCTTTTTAAGAGCAGGGACTATAATTTGTCTTTTTATTCCTCATGCCTGGTGTACTTTGTGTGTAGTATAAGGATATAAAAAGCATTTTGTTGTTGTTCAGTTGTGTCTGACTTGGTGAGCCTTTTTTTTTTTTTGGATGTTTTCTTGGCAAAGATTAGTATCTTTGAGTTTTCCATTTCCTTCTCCAGCTCATTTTACAGATCAGATAATTGAGGTAAAACAGTTAAGTGATTATCCAGGGTCACACAGCTAGTAAGTAAGCCTCTGACTTATTAGCTTGTCTTCTTGACTACAGACCTGATACTATATCCACTGGGCCACTTAGCTATCTCATAAAAGTATAACTTCAACTATGTGTTCAACTTTTTTTATTAATAAATTTTGTTTTGACATCTGTTACTTGAAAACACATAATCCTTTCTCTACTGCCTCCCCATGAAAAAAATTAAGCAAAATTTGTTAATAGAAAATAGACTCAATTTAATGTTATTTTGCTACAAGAAATTCTAACAATTCATTTTTCCCTTTGGAGTTAGGTTGTTCTTTAGTCTTATCTAGAGCATTGTGTTACTAGCTAAATGTTGTTAAGTATAAATAATAGTTGACTGTTTTCTGCCTGTATTTCCTTTTGGTATTTGTAGTGGAATCTTTAAATATGTCAGATTTTAAATTTAATTTTTAATTTAGATATGTCACATTTTAATTTATGTGAGAATTGTCAGGTAAACATTTGTTATGTGCCTACTATGTCCCAGGCATTTTACTCTAAGTACTAGAGATGCCAAAAGAAGCAAAAAGAGCTCTCTTAAGGAGATCATGCTCTAATGGGAGATACAAGCAAGCAAATATGTATAAACAAGTAATATACTGGAGAAATAGGAAATAATTAAAAGAGAGAAGTAATGGAATTATGAGACATTGAGTAAGGCTTCCTGTTGAAGAAGAGATTTTGATTGGAACTCAAAGGAAGTAAGGAATAGAACCAAGGAAATAAATAATCATAAATAAACCACCATCTTTATGTTGTTCTCATTTGGCTTAACATGACAGCAATTATAATACAGACCTAATTCTTTATTGGCTTGGCATATAAGGCAATTGGCAAGTGCTAGGTCGGCCTAAAGTTTTCCTCAATCTCAAATATCCAGTATCTCTCCTTTTTCTTTCCTTTTTTTTCAATCATTCTACCCACAGTAACATAGAAAGTTAAGACTTGAAATCCAATCCCTCCAATTTTTCAGAAAAGGAAATTAAGACCCCCTAGAAACTGATTTGTTTGGGTTACAGGCTAGCTGATGGCAAGTACAAACTCAAGGTTTTTGATGCATACTCCAACACTTTTGCAGTCATTTGACTTCCAGCATATAGTGGTGGTGAGTGAGTGATCAAGGATGGCAAAGGCAAATGTTCTTGTTTTTTGTTCTCAGAAAAGATCAAGGATATCCATGTTCCTTTCCTAGGTTACTTCTCTGATTATTATATTAGAGTTTTTTGTTTTTTTTTTTAAAGAACAGCCATTGGGGCAGCTAGGTGGCGCAGTGAATAAAGCACCGGCCCTGGAGTAAGGAGTACCTGGGTTCAAATCCAGTCTCAGACACTTAATAATTACCTAGCTGTGTGGCCTTGGGCAAGCCACTTAACCCCATTTACCTTGCAAAAACCTTAAAAAAATAAAGAATGGCCATGAAAGGTTAAGGGGAACAAACAAAATTTTAATTACTAAATAATGATATGAAAAAGTATTCTTTTAAAACCCATGTGTTGTTTACCTCACTGATAGAATATTTTGACATGCATTTTAATCCTTTTTTTTTTGTAAGAAAATTTCTTTTAAAAGCATTTTGACTTGTAACTCTGTTGTTTAGGGCAAATATGATATTTGATAGCACTTTCACATAATCGGGCCGGACTGTATTTAAAGATTTAAAAAGCATATATATGGGGTAGTTAGATCATTGAGCCTGGAGTCAGGTTCAACTCTGACCTCAGACACTTACTAGTTGGGTGATGTTGATCAAGTCACTTAACTCCAGTTGCTTAAAAAAACCCCAAAAGGGGTGACTAGGTGGCACAGTGGATAGAGCACCAGCCCTGGAATCAGGAGTACCTGGGTTCAAATCCGGTCTCAGACACTTAATAATTACCTAGCTGTGTGGCCTTGGGCAATCCACTTAACCCCATTGCCTTGCAAAAACTAAAAAAAAAAAACAAAACCCAAAGCATATATATTATGATTAGAATTTTTGGCTTATGGATTGTAAACCCAGGTGTGGTTACCAAGGAATCTTCTTGAAAACATAGCTTCCCTTTATTAAAAATGGGGGGAGGGTGTCACTCCTGCCTCAACAAAATCTTAATCAGTATCATAAGCTTTAAGAAAAGACAAATGTGATAAATTTAAGTGTTTTAAAGTATGACTCATTGCTTAATTCAGACCAGAAGAGACCTTAATTATTTTTTGTCCTTTTGAAAATGGACCATCAAATTTCTGCATACAATTTTGAATAACAAGGAAGCAAAGAAAATGTCTTTACCTTTTATCCAAGTTAGAACTTCACTTTCCCAATGGAATTAATGATATTGTTAATGATGGAACTTCTCTCATGGCTTAGATTACAACTTAATTTCATTTGTGTCTCCTGTGCAATTCTTATTCATGGCATTCTTTCAGATTTACCCAGCTGTCTACCCAATGTGTTTGGTACCAATCTCATACTTTGTGGTTATAAGCAGAGACAGTGCAAAATACAGAATAGAGCCAAGAAGATCCTCAATGTGATACTATTGACCTTGGGCAAGTAGCATATCCTTTTCATCTTGAGCAACACCCTTAGACTTATCTAAATAATCATAAACATGTTGTGATCTAGTATAAGTGTGTGTGTGTGTGTGTGTGTGTGTGTGTGTGTGTGTGTGTTTGTGTTTGTGTATATATGAGCACAACTTTACCGGATAGACCTCTGGACTTGAGTTAATGACATTTTTGTTTCAAATTCTGCCTTAGACACTAACAGTGTGATCTTGGGCATGTCACTTAACCTCTGTCTAAGTTTCCTTATCTATAAAAGGAGGGAATTATATTCATTGACCTCTAATGTCCTCTCCAGTTTAAAATCTTTGATGCTATGGACTTGTATTTTAATGTTGTTGATTCTCAATAATCACCTTTTCAAATGATTTTGACATTTCTAAAATAGAACATTTTTCATTTAGCTTTTTTGATTTTAAATATTAAGCATTACTGCTTGCCCACAAGGGATGAGATAACTAATGTATCCCATTGAAGTGCTTAGCAATCATTCATTCACCTTCCACTTTCACAATGAGGAACTCTTCCCAGGTTTCTCTTGTACTCTTTAATTCCTGTCTTATTTTGAATTTTAAACTATGATCCTAATCTTGCCATCACTTAAAATGTTAGTTTTTATTCTCTTTCAATATCTAAATCCACACGTATCTAGTCGACATGAAAGTAACTACTCCTTGAGGCTTCATAAGTTGTATTTATCTACCTGAGTTTACCAGCTTGGGGTAATGCACACAGGCCTGGATTTGGAATTAGGACCCGAGTTCAAATTATATCTTAGACACTTGTTATGTAGGCTACTTTGTTCAATTAATTTAATTTTTTTGTGACTCCATTTTCTCATTTTAAAAATTGAGAGGAGAGAGGAGGGCTGATACAGATTTTTACAGTTTTAAATCTATGATCCTATAAGATGTATTGAAAATATAATGATTTGGGGGAGGTAGATAATGTAATGGATAGAGCACTGGCCCTAGCATCAGGAGGAACTGAGGTCAAATCTGGCCTCAGACATTTAATATTTGCTTGGCTGTGTGACCTTGGACAAGACACTTAACCCTTGCAAAAACCAAAAGAAAAAAATGATTTCATATAACAGTAATTAAGTGAAACAGGCAGATATTAATCTTAAGAAACAACCATTTAGCAAATGCACAGAAGAAATAGTTCCAGATATAGATACTATGGATATTCTGGGGTCTGTGAATTTAAAAAGTATGTATTTTGATAAATATTTCAGTATAATGAGTTTCCTTCATAATCCTATGTATTTTATCCATTTAAAAACATTATTTTGTGTTTAATATGTTTCATACTGATTGCTATACCAAAAAGGTTAAGCACTCTGGCAGTGACCATAGGTGAAAGGTATCATCTAATTAATATCATTGAGATTTTTCCAAAGAATCCATTAAAGCTCTAATGGCTCCAGTTCAGACTTCATTTTATTCATATTTATGCTTTTAAGTATGAAATTCACTTTATCTACAAATAAGCCTGCAAGGTTGGTAGTGTAGTTATCCCCATTTTATAGATTTGGAATAAAAAAGCACCACCACCCATTTATTTGATACTTTAAGATTTGCATAACACTTCACAAATATAAACTCATTTGATATTTGCAACAACCCAGCAAATAGATGTTATTAACATCCCCATTTTATAGGTAAAGAAACTGAGGTAGGCAGATTGTCTTGTCCAGCATAGAGCACTGAACCAGAAATCAAAAATCTAGCATCCATTCATCCATCCATCCATCCATCCATCCATCCATCCATCAATGGACATTTGCTAGCTGTATGATTGAGGACAAGTCACTTAACCCCAACTTGTCTCATTTTCTTCAACTGTAGAATGGGGATAGTAATATTTAGAGGATTGTCATGAGGATCAAATGAGATAGTTATGAGGATCAAATGAAATAGTATTTATAAAGTTTTTAAGCATAGTATCTGGTACTTATCTTTGCTTCTCCTTTCCCTTTACAGCAATTATTACTATCATTCTCCATTTTACAGATGAGAAGGCTGAGGCCAACAGAGTGTCAATTGATTTGCCCAGGGTTTCAAAGTTAGTTAGTGTCTGGGACTGGATTTGAAATAGATACTTTCTAACTCCAAGTACATCTCCCTATATACCACCTGGCTGCCTCTGATATACTCAAAATGACATGTTCACCTTGGCAAAGTCAAGGTGTTCTGACTCCAAATGGAGCACTGGTTTGGTTACATTTTCCCCAAATACTACAAACTTGAAGGGTCTATTAGCCTTGAAAAATCAGGGAACTGGTTTGAAGTAAGTTATTTAAAGATCCAGATATTGAAATGTTGAGGACTTCTTAGCAGTGCCCATAAATGTTCCTCTGTGATCTCATATACAGTTGTCCACTTCTATTATTTGTTCTTCTCTTGTTGTATTTGGGATTGACGTCTTCCTTCTGCTTTTTGTCTGAATCTCCTGTCTTCAGCCCAGATCAAACGTTCACTTAAAAGACAGTTTCCTTTCCATGAAGTGCACCTTACAAAATGCAAACCTTTTTCTGAATGTTTCTTGTCTCAAAATATTGAGGAGGAAGAGAGTTTGAGAGAATGAAGTGCATGGA
The DNA here is from genome assembly GCF_037893015.1 of Macrotis lagotis. Classification (NCBI taxonomy): domain Eukaryota; kingdom Metazoa; phylum Chordata; class Mammalia; order Peramelemorphia; family Peramelidae; genus Macrotis; species Macrotis lagotis. Next base: position 734,487,927 of record NC_133658.1, read on the forward strand.
ACTGGAAGATAAAGCTTCTTTTCTTTTTTAGTGACTTAAGCTGTTGTACTACTTGTAAAAATAACTAGGTTAGTACTAATTTTGTGGTTATTTTACTAGAAACTACTGTTTTGTGTGTTTTTCCAGAATTCATATGCCACATATTTTCCTCCTTCTCCCTAGAGACTCATATCTTTTTTTTTTTTTAGCAGTTTTAGCAGTGGAAAAACTGCTTTCTAGGTTCTGTCTGCGTGTTCAGTTATTTCATATGGAATAAGAGTCCAAAGAAAGTTGTGTCCTTATACCTTTCCTCTATTCCACTGGTACGTTTCAAAATGTTTGAATGTTTTGCCTCAATCTAGTTGGTACTAATAATATTGGATTAAAAAACATAAGGGAAGGGGAGAAAAGAGATTATAGAATCTTGACATATGAACAAGCCATTTGATTTAACACATCTGAACAGGACTGTCTATACTGCATTCCCGATAAATGAATATCTTGTCCCTACCATCTCTCCCATGAATCCAACTAATTGTTAGGAGCCTCTTCCACTAAACCAAATATAGTTCTGATCACTGTAAATTTCTCCAGTTATTTATGGTTTTTTTTTCTCCTTTTGGAATTAAATCCTTCTTTCTTATGTACTTGTTGAAATATTTAAGGCTATAGCTACTGTACTCCATATGCTTCCTATTCCTCAATTCTTTTCTTCAGACTAACCAGTGAGTCATATTTTTACCAGGTCTCAGATTGTTTTAGCCATCCTGGTCACCCTTTGGATGCTGGTTCATATCTCCCTTAAAATTTAATTTGTAAAATTGAATAAGATACTAGATATGATCTGACCAGTGCAGAGCCCAATGTAGATAGACCCTTTCATATTCAAGATACTGTAATTATCTAAATGAAATCTAAGATCAAGTTAGTTTTTTTTGGGGGGGGGTTCAACAAATCACATTGACATTGCTTTCAAGAGATGATAAAGGATGAAGTTAAGGAGAAAATTTGTAATATTGTTAGCAAATACTCTTGCTGGCATAGATATGTGCATTTTTGAAGAGTTCCATAGCTTTATTACTTGACCTTTGTACTGCTTACATTTAATATTTGATTCTAATACAAGACAGTAGAGTTTTATTTCATGCACTAGATTATAAGCTTCATGAAAGAAGTCTTGACTTATCTCTGTATCCTATACAGTGTTTTGTATCTAAGACCTGTTTAATAAATATCTTTTGAATGAAAAATGACAATATTATCTATCTAATGACCGAAATAAATCTGATTTTATTTGTGAGGGCAGTGTAGTTTTGATACACAGTAGAGAGTGCCAGAATTGGTTAATTAGGTATATTTTCCAAGAATAGAATGCCTTGTTAACTAATTATTTCTGAGTAAAATTTTCTTTATCAGAGGTCTAATTTCAATAAAAGTTTTTAATTCTACTAGAATAATATAACTGAATACCAACAAACAAACAATCCAATTAATTTTTCTTTGAAATGCAAATTGAATCATGGTTTTCTTGTTTTTAATATAAATTATTCCTTGGTGGAATGAGTTGAAATTTTTTGTTCTTCATTTCAGAATTTTAAACTAATTGTGTGGGTAGAGTTTCAATAGGCATTATTAGGAACCTGGTCTGCATTAGATCTTGGAGAACAACAGGTAGTGTTTAGTAATGATGGATAGATAACCATGTTGTCATTTCAAAGAAGCTAGTCTGGTGTACAAAACAAATGGTAAAGTACAAACCATGGGTTTAGAGACTCATAAATTTCAAGCTGGATGTAATATTAGACAATATCTAATTCAATGCTCATTTAACAGACAAAAAAGACGGGACCAAGAGTAGGCAAGTAATATGCTTGAGATTACATAGGTATATTAATATACTAAAGTATAAAAGATGGAATCTGAACTCTGGGCCTCTGACTAAATAATTTGTTCTTTGTACTACACCATTCTGCCCCTCATGGATTTACCCATTCAGAATCTCATATCTCAGACCTTTTTGATTTTGATCACCTGATTATATTTGGATTCAGGGCCCTATCAAGTACCCTAAGCAGCCTTCTCTGGCTTTTAGACCACATACTACTGCCACAGAGCTTAGGCTATTTCTAGGGCCATCTCTAAACAGATCAAAAATCCCAAGAAGTCCGTCTTTGTGACCATGCCCAGAGGGTTTTCATTCACATTGGCATAGATCTAGATTTTTGAAGGGTTATTGGGGTCATTTATTCCATCCTCCTTAGTTCACAGAGCAGGAAATTTGTTCAAAGGCACAGGTATAGCCAAGGGCTGTACTCAAACTCCAATTGTTACTTCCTCTCTGCATCTTTAGATTCCTGGGGTGGCCAGTGCCCATGGTAGTCTTGGCAGCCTTGATGGGCAGGCTTAGGATCTCCAAAGTTAATCTTGAATTTTCAGTGTTGGCCCATGTTGCCCTGAGGCCTGAAAGGATCACGGTGGAAAATACTCCGTTTTAGCTTTTCTAAGGTCAGAACTCCCATCAGTGCTTCTGGCTCGGGAAATAGATGCTGCTTCAATACAGGCTATTGACTGTTGTAGCAAATTATTCTACCCATTCACCTATCATAGGGAGAGTAATTCAGTCCACTTTCCATTGTGAAAGGGAAAAAAAAACAAAGCAAGGCAGGGTAGAAAGAAATGACCATGTCATTCATAGGCCCTCCGCAAAAACCCTTTGAAAAATGGTATGAGTTTCTGTATGTGTGTGTCTCTGGGTCTCTGCATGTGTGTGTGTGTCTCTGCCTGTATGTGTGTCTCTGCCTGTGTGTGTGTCTCTGCCTGCGTGTGTGTGTCTCTGCCTGCGTGTGTGTGTCTCTGCCTGCGTGTGTGTGTCTCTGCCTGCGTGTGTGTGTCTCTGCCTGCGTGTGTGTGTCTCTGCCTGCGTGTGTGTGTCTCTGCCTGCGTGTGTTTGTGTGTGTGTCTCTGCCTGCGTGTGTTTGTGTGTGTGTCTCTGCCTGCGTGTGTTTGTGTGTGTGTCTCTGCCTGCATGTGTTTGTGTGTTTGCCTGTCTGCATGTTTGTGTCTGTGTGTGTGTATCTCTGCCTGTCTGTCTGGGTCTCCCCAGCAGAGCCCCCCCCCTACTGGGGGGGGTGGCTGACCCTGCTCTGGAGGCTGCCCCCTCCCCTCCTGAAGGGGTGGGGTTGTGCTCCCAGAAGCCTCAGCGCCCAGAACCAGCAGCAGGAGGCGCCACCTGCTCAACTTCCCCATCCCTGGAGGAAGAGCAGGGGGATGAACCTGAGGAGCAGAGGTCCTGCCCTGAGTTTACACGCATGGAGGAAGAAGCCCATACTGAGGTGGCAGAGAGGGAAGCTAGGAACATGGAGGACCAATCTAACAAGCCCCAGTCAGAGAGCACGGGCAGACTTTGCAAGTCAAAAAGCACTTTTTGGAGGTGGCACAAGACTCAAAGCACCCAACTCGCCAGGTGCCGGGGTTCCCACATTTCCTTCTGTGACAGTGAGTACCCTTAGGAACAGCCTGGGCAGCCTGCCCCTCTCATCTTGGGCACCCTCCTCCATCCCACCCATTTATTCAGTTGCTCCCTCCCCTCCCCCATCCTTCCTCAGGCCTGGACCATGTGACTCCCCTCCCCCCCCCCACTAATGGCTGGTGGCCCCAGGGCCTCCTCTGCTCTGCCCCAGTAGGGGCCTGGAGTCAGCCTAGGAGCCATCTGAGAGCTCGGGGTGGGCCAGGTCCTCCCCCTCCCCCCTCTCTCCCCCCTGTCTGAGCAGGCTTCTGGCACTCCAGACACCACTGCCCTGCCATAGCTCCTCAGCCTGTTGGGAGCTGGCAGGGGGGCTAGGGGGACCGGGGGCTCCAGCTTCTCCTGGGGATGGACTTGAGAACCAGTGCCAAAACACAACAACTTTGAAGTGCAGACTCCATCAGTCAGTAGATAGATCAAAATGTGACATGGCACATCCTTTCTAAATGTCAGAGGAATTCCCCCTTCCTCTGAATTAAATTTAATTCAACAAACCTGTGGAAAGTGCTGGGTTCTGCTCAGGGTCCAGTTTGTGAATCCCTCTTCCTTGCAGAATTATCTCAAAAAAAGATTGATAGTGATGACTGTGTTTTGGGTGGAAAGGCCCTTCTTTCTTCATGGAAATGACCTTGTAGAGTACAGAATTTTAGAGCTGGAAGGGACCTTGGCTGTCCCAAACCCCTCTCTGACCTAGAATGGACTCTGCTGCTGGCTCACTGGAAGGGTCACCTAGCCGTTGCTTGTGAAACTTTCCTAGGAGAAGGAGGGCATTTGAGGAATTGTGCCTATCATTACTAATCCTAGTAAAATTTACAATTGTTACCTCAATTGGTTCTTAACAACTACTGTGGCAGGTAGCTTCTGTTATTATTCCATGTTAATATCTAGCGTTTGCATAGCTTCTTACTATGTATCAGACACTCTATTAAGCACTTTATAACTGCTATCTCCTTGGGAGGTAGGGGCTATTATTATTCTCCATTTTACAGATGAGGAAACAGGCCAATAGTTTTGCCCAGGGTTACAAAGTTAATCATTGTCTGAGTCTGAACACTGTATCAACTACCTCCCTGTCTCTCATTTGTTATCTTCAATAGACTATAAACTCCCTAAGGGTAGGGACTATTTTATTTTTGTCTCTATATTCCTGTTAAATTTAAGGCATTAAAAAAACCAATCCTGAGTTTATAAAAGCAACACTTTGATAATTTTTTTTCTGTGAGATTATCAATTGGGTTCTTTTTTTGTCAGTACATACTATAAATATCTTTTCATCTTGTGCAATATCTGTTGTTTTTTTTTTTTTGCAAGGTGATGGGATTAAGTGACTTGCCCAAGGTCAAATAGTGGGATGTCAATTTTGAACTCAGGTCCTCCTGACTCTAGGACTAGTGCTTTATCCACTGCACCACCTAGCTACCTCATCATCTTGTGTGATTCTTGATGAAGTCTTCCCATAAATCCCTCCAAGAGGGATGTTAGAGATGTCAGAGATCTTGTCCTAATGTAGGGGCACTTAACCTGGGTGTATTGACTTGTTTTTAAAAATATTTGGAAAATATTTTGGCTTCCTTTTTCATCTTATACACTTCAATTTACATGTTTAAAAAGTCTGAGAAGGAATTAGTATACTTTACCAGACTGCCAGAGGAATCTTTGACACAAAAAAAGGCTAAGACCCTCTACCCTAATGATTTTACTTTGAAATATGTATCCTAGGTTTTTATATGCTTAGAAAACATTCAAGTATAAAGTATAAATCAAGAAATTCTTATGTAATCTAGGACCTGAGGACACTTTGGGTTATTTACTCACATTTTTGACTTTTAGCCCTTACCCAGGAAGCCTGGATTTTTGATAAAAAAATCTTTTTTTCCAGTATTTGTCAAAGTATTGGACAATTTGGTTAGTGCTGACACCTGTCTTGGCTAACTTTTTTTTTTTTTTTTTTTAGGTTTTTGCAAGGCAAATGGGGTTAAGTGGCTTGCCCAAGGCCACATGGCTAGGTAATTATTAAGTGTTTGAACTCAGGTACTCCTGACTCCAGGGCCGGTGCTCTATTCACTGTGCCACCTAGCCACCCCTTGGCAAACTTTTTGATAGAAGGTATGTATAGATACATTGAGTGGCTCACTGGCATAGTGAGTCTTCATGAGTTTAAATATGACCTCAGACATTTCTTAGTTATGTGACCCTGAGCACATCACTTAACCTGTTTGCCTCAGTTTCTTTATCTGTAAAATGAGCTGGAAAAGGAAATGGTAAGCCTTGCCAGTATCAATGTCAAGAAAACTCCAAATGGAGTCATCAAGAGTCAGATGGGACTGAATTATGTCCTGGTATGGTTGGGGGTGGAGGGTAGGAGTAGGAAGCAGGGCAGACAGGGATTAAAAAAATCTTCCTTAATTCCAGTTTATTCTTTATGGGTGCATGACAACTCAGTTGCACTGTCAACAAGTTCACCAATTTCTCAAGTTAGGCAAGTCTTATCATTCTGCACAATTAATTCCCATGAAAAATGAATTTGATATCATTTGTAATCCGCTTCTCCATGACTGGCACCATTTCTTCTTTAGTCCCTTTCTCTTCTTTCTTCTTTAGTATCTCCTTTAAACCAATGCCTTTATTACCCCTTAACTGGTGATTCAAAGGAGAGAAAGAGAAATATGGGTAAAAATATTGTCACTTATTACAATAGTAAAATATTACTCAATGGATCTAACAAGTTTTGTGAATATTGGTATGGATAAGATGAGCAGAGCTTATAAATCAGTAGACTTACCCTGGGCTGATCTGGGAGTCATGGAATTAGTAGGAAAAGCAGTGAGGTCAGAGTCAAAAGGTCTCTAATTGGAATCCTACTTAACTGTTTGCCACTAGCTATCCCTTAACCTCTCAGCCTCAACTTTGTGGGTGTTGCAGTAAAAACAAACAAACAAAAAACTTAGTACCAGGATTTAGGGATCTTGCATTCAAATACTATCTCAGTTTACTATCTGTGTGACCTTGGGTGAGGCCTTTAAATCTTGGACCTTAGCTTCCTCATCTGTAAATTGAGGCAGTTGGGCCAGATGATCTTTAAGGTCCCTTCCATCTCTGGAGCTATGATTTTATTACTATAAACTTTTTACTATCTGCTTCACAGAGCCATTGTGAGAATAAGTGGGAGAATTCATGTATAGTGCTTTGTAATCATAAAATGCTACATAAATACAGGCTGTTCATATTTATTTTTAGCAGCAGCTACTTTAAAACAAATGAGGACTTTGTTGCAAAATTAGAGGTTGTATTTGAGATTTTAAGAACGTTCCTGAGTATGGAAATTTCATTAAACAGAATTTGATTATCAACTTGATCTCTTCTTAGATTCTGTACTCCAGATGGATTTTAAGGAAGCAAAGAAAGCTACACTTACATAGAAAGTTTACACTTTGGTGAAATATTTGAATTCTGGATAGACAGTAAAGCTCAACGAATGATATACTTCTCTCCACTTTTGAGAGGAGAAATTAGAAGTAAACAAACTGATAATCAGGAATTTTATTTTTAGATCAGACCTTTGTTTTCATTGATGAAGAGAATCCTGTAGATCAGCATTTTCTTGGCAAGTTATATCTTCAGAGACTTTTCTATGGTAGTAAGATTAAAATCAAATAGAATTGGGGGCCATTCAACTCCACATAAGGATCCCTGCAGATGCATATTGACTAAAAAAAACCCCACACAGATGAACATTATTTTTATATTGTTAAATGTTTTCCAATTATGTTTTAATCTGGTTTAGACTGATCTCTAGTTAGCAGGCCACTTGGTTTATCCCTTCAGTCCAGGGTACTAACAGGCAGGATAATGTAATGAGTAGGTATAAGAGATGGGATTTGAATCTAAGTCCTCTTGACTTTGAAGGTGCCTCTTTACTTGGTTTTATGTTAATGATATGTTTTATAAAGTCATTCATTTGAATCTTCATCAGTAACCCATTTTTTTTTTTATTTCTGCAATATAATCCTGTACTACTTAGTGTTTGGAATATTGACATATGCTGCACACTAAGACCCTAAATCTAGTTTCTGATAGGCCATCCAATCTAGTCAGAGTGTGGGCCTGAAGTCTCACTCTGATGTCTTTTCCTGGGTAGTGTCAACCACCTAGCCAGAGTGAGACTAGAACCAGATTAAAATGTAATTGAGAAATATAGAACAAAAGACGTTAAAATACAGTGGAACATAGTTAATATCAATATGTTTACTTTTTTGTATAGGGTCAAATTTCTTAACTTTTTTGAACCTTGAACAACTAAGTGAACAAGTCAAGTCAACTGGTATTAAGCACCTACTGAGTGGCAGGCACTCTACTAAGCGCTAGGCAAACAAGGGTAAAAACTGTCCCTGCCCTCACTGCATCCACTTTCTAATAGGGGGGGCTAGCATTGAGGGAGGAATTAAGGAAAAGCTTCTTGTAGAAGGTGTGAAATTTTTCTTCAGCTGAAACTTGAAGGAAACTAAAGAATCTCGAATTGGAAATGCAAGGGGATAGAATTTTATTATGGAGGATGGTCAATGAAAATGCACAGAATTGGGAGATTAAATGCATAAAGTTAGAAGATGAAGTGTTCTGTGCAAGAAACAGCAAAGGAGATCAGTATTACTGGATCATAGAAAGGAAAAGGTGTAGGAAAATTGGAAAGGGAAAAGGAGGAGGCTAGGTTATGAAGTGCTTTAAAAGTCAATCTGTATATTTGATCCTAGAGGAGAGCCACTGGAATCTATCACGTGCTCTGGGAGATCAAGTTGATGGCTGAGTGGATGACAGACTGGAGCTGAGAGGGACTTGAGGCAAAGAGGCTAACACCATTGTGGTAGTTCAGGTGTGGAGATGAGGTCCTGCACCAGAGTAGGGGCAGTGTCAGAGAGAGGGAGGGAGTGCATACAAGAGATGTTGTACAGTAGAATTGATAGGATTTGGTGCCAGATTAGGTTTGGAGGAAGGAATTGAGGAGAGCACCTAGATTGTGAATTTAAATGATTTGGGAGGATGGTTGTCCCATTGACCTTAGAAGAAAGTAGTATTTAAGAGGAAAGATAATGATTTCAGTATGGGATATATGTTTATGCTAGTTTTGGGATATTCAGTTGGAGGTGTCCATTGTGCAGGTAGATACTACAGTTTATAAATGTACTTACTTCCCATGCTAACAAAATCATAGATCCTTGCTCTATAGTTTGCTAACAAATATTTATCAAGAGACTACTGATGGTTGTCCTTCAATCTCAAAGAAGATCACGACATCAGGGAGGTTGTGCCTTGACAAGTACATGAATTGGATTTGAGTGAGGAGGTACTATATACTAAGTCACCAGCCCTCCTCCAGAGTCATCTGGGTCAGGTGTCCAGGCAGGATGACTAGACATGGCTCTGAATGCGAGGCAATCAGGGTTAGTGACTTGCCCAAGGCCAACCAAGCTAGTAAGTGGCTGAGGTTGGAGTCTTAAATACTGAGATACAAAGAAAGTTAAAAAAACAAAAACAAAATCTCCCCAAACCTGCTCTCAAAAAGCCAACATTCTAAATTGGGGGAAGGGGGGAAGACAGCATGAAAACAACATATACAGGAAGAATTAGAGATTGTCAGTAGAAATGTATTAAATTTGAAACTGGCAACATGGATTACATGCTTCTGAATGAAACACAGTGTTATATCTTTCATCTATTTTGGATAAGTGTTTTGTTTTTTTCCCCAGTCTCTTTTGCTATTTCAATGCAGAAGGCAGCTTGAAATAAACTTGGAAGATGTTACTAACTCAGCATTCTATTAAACAAACCAGATAGCCCACACATCTAGGTAAATGAATGGTCTCTTTGAGATCTATTTTAAGGGGTGATTTGATGTACTAACCATCAAGAAAGGAGATGATGTGAACTGTGGGGAACTCTCAAATACTAAATTCCTTAGAGGTTAAAAATATTAAATTAGATTTTACTTTGAATTTTTCACTTTGAATTTTTCACTGTCACAAATTCTTCTATTTGTGACCAGATTGGAAAGTGGTGACACAGTAGATATTTTCAGCCTAAACTGAAGTGGAAAGGTTCCCATATTTGATGAAAAAAATTGTTCTGCTGGGATTAGCTCCATCCAAATTTTGTAGGCAAAAGAATTTCAGACAGGGTCCCAAAATACAAGAATATGAGAAGGAATCCAAATGTAACTACAGTTGTGAGAGGCAGAATTGGCATGGTGGATTGAGGGCAAATCTTGGAATGAGATGACTTGGGTTCAAATCCTGCCCCTGACACAAACTGTCTGTGACCCTGATCAAGTCACTTATTTTTTTATGGCCCCAGGCAACTCTCTAACCATAACTTGCAGAGTTGGTGCCAGTCTGCATCTATAGGAGGATTCCTTCCTAGGATTTGCTATATCACTAAAATCATAGTCCCTAAAAAAATCAGTCATAGCTATGTGCAGACCTATATAGTTCTTTCTGTCAAAAAACAGTGTGATGTTCTGGTGAGAATGGGACAGTTGTGTTTTTTGACCACAGGGACTGGTCAAGCAGAAGGTCTAGAAAAATTGTTTAACTTTGCTTCAGTATTATTTGTTACTCAGACAGGGTCAAATATGGTTGGTTCAATGAGTCATCAATTAATAATCATTTATTAAACACTTGTGTGCGAAAGAAATATTAGTGGTTTGCAACATAATTTTTATAGTCCTTAGCAAGTCATCTGTAGATGAATATCAAGAAATGGTATCTTTTTAGGGGAGGTAGGCATTTATATCCTTGCTTTTTAGCAGAGACATTAAACACTGGAGATGCGTATTCTATCCTATTTAATCAATCCACAAGTATTTCTTAGACACTGACCATGAGATAGATGCGGTGCCAGGTATTAGGGATACAAATAAGACTGAAACAATCCCTATTCACAAGGTACTGCTTTTCCTTCCTCCTTAGCAGAAGGCTAAGGCCAAAGAAGTAAAGAGTCTCTGTCGACAAAGCCATCAAAATCCTAGGAATGTGGCAAAGGGTGAAAATTGACTCTTCCATCTTTCCTTGATTTGTTGAAAAATTTCTATCTCTTGACTTGTTTCCACACCTTTTTAAAAAAAATTATTTTCATCTATATGTGTACAAGTATATTTTTAAGTTACAAAATTTCCTTTCACCCCTCCTTCCCCCCCCTCCCTTCAGGGATGAACAGTCAAGTTTGCATTGTACATACATATTTTGGTAAATATGTTTACAGATTAGTAACTTCTGGTATGAGGAATTAGGATTAAGGTTAAAACCTAAAAACATAGTTTTTAGAAAGTGTTCATCAGATTCTGAAGGGGGTTTTTTGTGTGTATTTTGTTTTTATTCCTCTGGATGAGGATAATATAGTCCATAGCCAGTCTAATACAATTGTCCTGGCTCTTTGGACTGTCGAGGAGTTGTGTCCATCAAGGTTATTCATCTTGCAATGTTGGTGTTGATGTGTACATTGTGCTCTTGGTTCTAACCCCTTTGCTCAGCATCAGATCATTTATGGTTTCTTATAGAACAATAATATTCCAGCGTATTCATGTACCATAACTTGTTTAGCCATTCCCTAATTGATGGGCATCCCCTCAATTTCCAATTCTTTGTCACTAGTAAAAGAGCTGCTTTGAATACTTTAGAACATGTAGGATTTTTCTCTTTTTTCTATAATTTCTTCTGGTCCTATAATTGTAATTGCTGTGTCAAAAGGTATGAACAGTTTTATTGTTCTTTGGGGATAGTTCCATATTGCTCTTCAGAAAGGTTGGATCCATTCGCAACTCCACCAGCAATGCATCAATGTCCCAATCTTCCCACAACCTCTGTAACATTAATAATTTTCTCTTTTTCTCATCTTGGCTGTGTGAGATGATACCTCATTGTTGTTTTAATTTGCATTTCTCTAATCAGTAATATTTGGAACATTTTTTCATATTATATATAAATTTAATTTTTTTCATTTGAAACTGTTCATATCCTTTGACCATTTATCAGCTGGGGAATGACTTGTGACCCTATAAATTTGATGCAATTCTCTACATATTTTAGAAATGAGACTGTCATCAGAACTAGTTGTGAAGATTGTTTCTTAGTTTTCTGCTTTTCTTCTAATTTTGGCAGCATTGATTTTATTAATGCAAAACCTTTCAAATTTAATATAATCAAAATCATTCATTTTTGCAGTTTATAGTGTGCTCTAATTCTTGTTTGGTCATAAATTTTTTGATCTATTAATTCATCTGTGCTGTTGCTCTTTATGTCTAAATCCTGTACCCATTTTGACCTTATTTTGGTATAGACTATGAGATGTGGGTCTATGTCTAATTTTTGCTATTATATTTTCCAGTTTTCCCCAACAATTTTTGTCAAATAGTGAGTTCTTATTCCAGAAGCTGATATCTTTGGGTTTGTCATTTTCTGTGGCTTCTTTTGAACCTATCCACTTATCCATTACTCTATTTCTTAACCAATATCAGGCAGTTTTGATGACTGCTGCTTTGTAGTATAATTTTAGATCTGGTAGAGATAGGCCACCTTCCTTTATATTTTTTTCATCAGTTCCCTTGTTCTTCTTGCCTTTTTGTTGCTCTGGATTTATTTTGTTACTATTTTTTCTAGCTTGATAAAGTAGTTATTTGGTGTTTGATTGGTATGACACTAAATAAGTAATTTAATTTGGGTAAAATTATCTTTTATTATATTCACTCGACTTAACCATGAATATTTGACATTTTTATAATCAATTATATCTGATTTTATTTAGATGAGAAGTGCTTTATAATTGTGGTCGTATAGTTTCTGGGTTTATCTTGGGAGGTAGATTCCCAAGTATTTAATATTAACTATAAGTATCTTAAATGGAATCTCTCTATCTTTTGCTCTTGGGCTTTGTTGTCCATATATAGAAATGCTGATGAGTTATATTGGTTTATTTAATATCCTGCTACTTTACTGAACTTGTTAATTGTTTCAAGGAGTTTTTAAGACTATTTTCTCTGGTTCTCTAAGTATACTATCATATCATCTGCAAAGAGTGAAAGTTTTGCTTCCTCATTGCCAATTCCAATTCCTTTAATTTCTTTTTTTTTCTTATTGTTACAACTAGCATTTCTAATACTATATTGAATAGTAATGGTGATAATGGGCATCCTTGTTTCACTCTGATTTTGTTGGAAATGCTTTGAGTTTATTTCCATTAAATGTAATATTTGTTGATGGTTTCAGATAGATGCTATTTATTATTTTAAGGAAAACTTCATTTATTCCAAAATTTTCCTAGTGTTTTTAATAGGAATGGATTTGGATTTTATCAAAGCTTTTTTCAGCATCTTTTGAGATAATCATATGATTTCTGTTGGTTTTGCTATTGATATGTTTAATTATGTTGAGTGTTTTCCTAATGTTGAACTATCCTTGCCTATCTGGTATAAATCCTACCTGATTGTGGTGTATTATCCTAGTAATAACTTGTAGTCTCATTGCTAAAATTTCATTTAAGATTTTACATCAGTATTCATTAGGGAGATTGGTCTATAATTTTCTTGGTGTTGGTTCTTCCTGGTTTAGGATCAGTACCAAGTTGGCATCATAAAAGGAATTTGGCAGAACTCTGTCCTCTCCTAAAATAGTTTAGGTAGAATAGGAATTAATTGTTCCTTAATTGTTTGTTAGAATTCATTTGTAAATCCATCTGGACCTGGAGACTTTTTCTTAGGGTGTTTATTCATGATTTCTTCAATTTCTTTTCTGAAATGAGGTTATTTCCTCTGCTGATAATCAGGACAGTTTGTATTTTTGTAAATATTCATCCATTTCACTCAGATTACCCAATTTATTGGCATACTGTTTGGCAAAGTAGCTCCAAATTATCTCTTTAATTTCTACTTCATTGGTTGTTAGTTCACCCTTTTCATTTTTTATACTGGTAATTTGTTTATCTTTTTTTCTTTTAATCAGATTAACCACAGGTTTGTCTATTTTATTGACTTTTTTTGGTAAAACTAACTCTTAGTCTTATTTATGAGATCATTGGTTTTCTTGCTTTCATTTTTATTAATCTCTCTTGATTTTCAGAATTTATAATTTGGTATTTAAGTGGGGATCTTTAATTTGTTCTTTTTCTAGCTTTTTTTAGTGGTATGCTGAATTCATTGATCTCCTCTTTCTTTATTTTATTCATATAGGCATTTAGAGATTATAAAGTTTCCCCTTAAAACTGCCTTGGCTCATCCCATAAATTTTGGTATTTTGTCTCATTATTATCATTTTCTTGGATATAATTATTATTTCTATTATTTGCTGTTTGATGTACCCATTATTTATGATAAAGTTATTTAATCTCCAATTAGTTCTTGGTTTATCTTTCCAAGACAAATTTTTATTTTCCTTTATTATATGTAATTTTTATTGCATCATGGTCTGAGATGGGTCTATTTTATTTTTCTGCCTTTCTGCATTTGAATATAAGGTTTTTGTACCCTATAGTACATGGTCAGTTTTGGTGTAGGTTCCATGTACTGCCAAGAGAAAGGTATATTGGGGCGGCTAGGTGGCATAGTGGATAAAGCACCGGCCCTGGAGTCAGGAGTACCTGGGTTCAAATCCGGTCTCAGACACTTAATAATTACCTAGCTGTGTAGCCTTGGGCAAGCCACTTAACCCCATTTGCGTTGCAAAAACCTAAAACAAAAAACAACAAAAAAAGAAAAAGGCATATTCTTTTCTATCTGCATTAACTTTTCTCTAGAGGTCTATCATATCTAAGTTTTCTAAGATTTCATTCATCTTTTTAACTTCCTTTTTGTTTATTTTGTTGTTAGATTTATCTAGTTCTTGTTTCCACATCTTGAAATGGCTTGTTGGAAGCATGGCCCTGTTCCTATCTGAATATATTGTTTCCTGTGGCATTGTGTGCTTTGCAAATGTTGGGCAGGTATGTTTGAGTGACCAAAAAAGTACAAAGATTCTTTTTTCCTATTTGAGTTCCATTGGAGACTCTCCTTTGTTTTACACCATTGTCAAAACAGAAAACCAAGCAGACTCATGGGTGTGATATATGGTTTAAAAACAGCATTTAGGAAAAAAAAAAAGAGCCAGAAGCTAAAAACAAGGAGACCTAGTCTAACTACTGTCATTTTTACCTTTAGTAATCTCTCCTGGATGCCCCTTTCTTCTCCTTTGGTACTGGCACCCCTCTGGTTATACCCGAATTACTGCAATAGCTGGCTGGTGGGTCTGCTGGCCTCAAGTCTCTCCTCACTTCAGTCCATCCTCCACTTAGCTGTCAGATTTATTTTCCTTCAGGGCAGATCTGGTTATTTCCTTCCTCCTCTTCCCAAATCCTCTCCCTCCTCTTTATTAATTCCAGAGACTCTCTGTTATATCTGAGTTCAAATATAAAATCCTCTGTCTTTTAAAGCCTGCCCCATCCACCCCCATATTCCAGTCTTAGTGTCTTGATCTGTGATCCAGTGACATTGATTTCCTTCTGTTCCTTATACCTGATTCTCTACCTTCAACTCTTTCTTTCTTCACTCTGCCTCCTGGCTTCCTTCAAGTATCAGAAACTTTCCCCAGTCTTCCTTAGTTTTAGGACCTTCCCTCTGAGACTATCCTAATTTAGTTTATCCTCTCTCTCTCTCTCTCTCTCTCTCTCTCTCTCTCTCTCTCTCTCTCTCTCTCCCTCCCTCCCTCCCTCCCTCCCTCCCTATATGTGTGTGTGTGTGTGTGTATTTATATATATATATATATATATATTGTACATATAGTTGTTTTCATGTTGTCTCTTCCATTAGACTGTGAGGTCTTTGAAAGCAAGGATGCCTTTGTAATAAATGCTAATTAGTCAATTAATTAGTGGTGTGGCCTTAGTCATTTTTGCATGCCTGCCTTTCTGTTTTCCTTAGCTGCCACCCAGGTGTAAGTTATGTTTTCCTCATCTAAATGAGTATGATGAAATTCTAGTGTACTCCCCAAACAGAGGACACCTTATTTTCCTTCTAGAATTTGTCATTATTACCTTCAAAGGCACTACCAAGGAGTTTTACTTGTTTGTTTTCTTCATTGGACTATATCCAAAAATCCTTTTTGGGCCCCTCCTTTATCTTAAGCACAGTTATTCTGGTAGAATTTTTACCAGGCTTTAAGCTTTTTTCATAGACATCTATCAATTTTATGCAAAAAGTACAAACTGTTTGTCCAGCTGGATGAAATGGGAAAAGGATTCTTATCAGGGGAAAATAGAGTTTTGAACTTTTTGTTTTTGTCTTTGGGCTGTTGTTTATCAGCAGGATAGAATAAAGAATCTGAGAAGAAAATGAAAAAGCAAAAATCAAACAAACCAGAATGCAAGTTGTCAATCTGAACTTGGGTCAAAAAGTTGGAATGTAGAAGAATGTGACACAATAATAGTGGAAGTGTTGGAGAAGGATTGCTTAAGTTTTTGCTCTGAAAAAAAGATATGTATCTTACTGTAGAATGTGGATCTAGTTTGGCATGGTTGAATACACTTTTAATCCTAGCCTCCTGGTATACTGAGGCTGGTGGATTGTTGGAGCTTGGGAATTCTGAATGGCAGTAGGGCCATGCTGTTTGGATATCTAGATTAAATCTGACATCAATACAGGTGAGCCGCCAGGAGCAGGGAATAGGTCCAGGCTGCCTAAGGAGGGGTAAAATAGAGTTGGTCACAGCTCTTGAGCCAATCACTAGTGAGATTAGACCTCTACTATCCTAGGAGAGAGAAGGAGATCCAGTCCAATTTTCAGGAATCATTTATCACATGCAATGGAAAGATAAGGTGGGGAGGAGACTCAAAGAACAACATTTGCTATTAGGCCCAAGAAAAAATGATGTCATGGTAGTGGGCAATGGCTTCTAGAGTAGTATGGAGGCACTGTGAATGGTCACACCAAAGTGACCAGTTAGGAGCTATATAGTTTTCCTTGGGGAATTGTGAGATTTTCCTCCAACCTGGCACATCTGAAGATAACTACCTATGTCTGATCATTAATTTAACAAATGTTTATTAGGCACTCAATTAGGTTTCTGATGCTGTATTAGGCACTAGTGATATAAAAATGAAAACCAAATCATTTTCTTAAGGAATTTAATTTCTACTTAAGGGATAAATATTATATTAGAAGATAAATAAATACAAATATATAAAAAGTATTTGGATTGTGTACCAGGAATTGGGGGGGAGAGATAATCTTCATGTTGGAGGTGGTATCTGATCTGAATCTTGAAGGAAGCTCAGAATCTCAAGAGGTGGGTGGGGAGAAGGAAGGAATATATCCCCAGGTGATTGAAGGACAGCCTGTTCAAAGACATAGAGATGGGAGATAGCATATCCTTTATAGGCAACCAGTTTGACTTGAATATAAATTTGAGAAGGGGAATTATGTGTATGTACCTGGATAGGTAAACTATAGTCAAAATGTGAAGAATTTTAAACACCCAAAAGAAGAGTTTCTATATTGACCTTAGAACCAATAAAGGGTGAGATATGGTCAGATGTAAAAAATAAGTGATTGAAAAAAGAATGTAGAAATTCTGGTGAACTAGAAGAAAGTTTATAATTTAGAGTCACAGGGATTTCTGTGACTGCTGCCAGTTCTTGGTAGGGGCTTGAGAAAACAAAGTAGCTTATGGAAAGTGAATAGCTGCCAAAGGCTATATTAAAGAATGACACTTAAAATGACTAAACTATGGCTTAAAATACAGGAATACTAGGCTTTGACCAAGAATAAAGTGCACTAAATGAGAGATGAGATGAATGATTACCTGGAGGATATACTCCATGGTCTTAAGTTGGGAAGACAATAAGGTAGCCAGTTATATATTTTAAAGCAGGAACATACCATAGAAGTGGTCAGAAATTCACAGGAGAAAATAACCAGGAAGAAAGGCAAAAATGATGCTCACATTTTAGTTTTAAATGCTCATGTTTTAATCTGCAGGGGATGAGTAATAGACTGAACTAGAGATCTTAAAACCAAAAGATAAAGGTGACCTCATGGTATAACCTAAATCAAGTGAAAAATAGCTCACAACTGCAATGTGGTAATGGAAAAATACTTCATTTAGAAGGGGAAAATATAGATAAAGGGGTAATGGAATAACCTGTTCATAAAGGAAATATTCCATTTTTGGAAGTTATGAACCTGAAGGGATAAAAGAGAACTGATATCATGATAGAAGTATGTTGGCATAGGTTATCAGGCCAGTTAGCCTGAATGAGTTCTTTACATGGATGCATTTGTCCTAGGAGGACTTCATAACCTTTAGGAATCTGCTACAAATTTTTGCTAAAAGGAGAGCAGCCACTAAGTTCTTGCCTTATTTTCCAGCTAATTTCATTCTTCAGGAGGCAGAAGAAATGATGAAGGGAATTGCTATTCTGAACTGGTTGAATGAAATGATCCTAAGGGGAAGGGTAACAAAAGTTGCAGCAAGCATGCCTTACCAGGACCATTCTAATCACTAAGGAAACAGAAAAAAGTAAGAAGGTACCTGGCAGGGGGGCAGGGGGCAAGGGAGGGGTATAAAACAGGCACATGGATAAGCAATTCATTTTAAAGAGTAGAGGGAGCCCTATTAAAATAGTAAGGGTGAAGGGAGTCTTCCTGTTGGAAGGCAACACCTGAGCTGGGCTGTGAAGTTACTTAGGGATTCTGTAGGTTAGAGGGGAAGAGGAAGAATGTTTTAGGCCTATGGACAGCCCATGTAAAGACCTTAAATACTGGAGAGAAAATGTCATGTACAGAAAACCAATAGGGCTATATGCCAAGAACAAAGTCTACAGAGATCAGTAATTGAGCTAGAAAAATATATTGAAGCCATATTATGAAATAATGTTATACAAAGAGTCTCTAGTCTATCCTTGAGACAATTGGGAGCTACAGAAGCTTCATGATCAAGAGAGTCATACCACATGTATATGGTAGTTGTTTGGAGAACGGATTAGAGAAAGGAGAAACCTGGATGCAGGGAGATTGGTTAGGAGGCTATTGAAATCGTCTAGGTGAGGGGTGATGCTGAGCAAAGGAAATTGGTGTGAAAAAGTTACTAAAGATAGAATGGGTGATTGATTGGATATGAGGGTGATGAAGGGAAGCAAAGCACTGTGAATCAATCAACAAATATTTATTACCAGGTATTGAGCACACAAAGACAAAAAGAATCCCTGTTCTGAAGCAGCTTTCATTCTATTGGGAGAAACAGCTTGTATCTACATAAATTTGTATGAAATAGATATAAATCAAGATAGGCTGGGAATCAAGGTACGTCGTATAGAAGTTGGTGCTTGAGCCGAGTTTTGAAGTGAATTCAGTGAGTGGAGATGAGATTGGTGTGCATTCCAGGTATCTGAGATGGCCACAGTGAAGGCATTGACTGAGATGGGAGATAAAGTACTGAGGGTTAAAAATGGTAATTTAGTTTGGCTGTTCTGTAAGTGTGGGAAGAGGTGTAGTTGTATATGAAAACTTGAGTGATAGATTGAGGACAAACAAAGGAATTTATATTTCTATTTGATCCTATAAGAAAGGCAAGCTACTGGAGCTGGTTGAATAGGGAAGTCACATAGTCAGATATGACTTAAGGAAAATGATTGACAGTTGTGGGAAGAGACTTGAGGCTACTACTATGAAGTAAGGTAGTAAGGATCCTGAGATGGTAGTTATATGAATAAAGAGAAAGTGTTGGATGTGAGAGATTTTTGTGTAGATGGAAATGGCAAGATTTGGCATTTGAGTGGATAGGTAAGATAGATTGAGACATCAAGGATAACCCTTAAGTTATGAACCCATGAAACTGGGGAGAAGGGTGGTACCTTAGATAGAGATAGAGAAGTTTGGATTAGGGATGAATAAAGATGAGGTTTGTTTTGCAATTAGTTATTTTTAAATGATATTTTTCTTTTTGTCTCTTCCTGATGAATTTTGTTGGAAATATATGCAATATTGATTTGTGTGGGTTTTCTATTTTGTACCTTTACTGGCATTGTTAATTGTTTCAATTAGTTTTTTAGTTGACTCTCTAAGATTTTTTTAAGTAAACACATTTAACATGGTGTATGTCCTGAAGATGGGCAATGTTTTTGGGATTGGTCTGTCAGATGAGGGAAGTGAAAGCCATAGTCTCTGATAGGGAAAGGGGACCCTGGGAACAAGGTAAGGAATAGGCTTGTGAAAGAGTACAGTATCTGAATTGCTTACTAAATGGTGCTCTCATTGAGTCAGTAGCCTGGTAGCCACAGTACCATGTTTGTGTCGGACAGCTTTTCAAACCCTGTCTAGCAGAGGGTAATCTTTTTTTAAATTTTTTTTTATTTATTTAAGGCAATGGGGTTAAGTGACTTGCCAAAAGTTACACAGCTAAGCAATTATTTAGTGTCTGAGGTCAGATTTGAACTCAGGTCCTCCTGACTCCAGAGCCGGTGCTCTATCCACTGTGTCACCTATCTGCTCCCACAGCAGAGGGTAATCTAAAGAAATCGGGAACATTCCATCATCATCATTCCACCTTTCATCCCTCACTAATCTGGACTTTAAATGGCTATACTATCTGGGGTCACAGTCTAGTCTCTAGGGATGAAATGGAATGTTATTTACGATATCAAAAATATAAAATCTGTATTCTAAAAGTATGGTGGCTAAGTGGTTCAGTGGATAGAGCATGGAGTTAGGAAGACCCATTTTCCTGAGTTCAAATCTGACCTCAGACACTAAATAATTGCTTAGCTGTGTAACCTTGGGCAAGTCACTCAACTTTGCTTTTTATCTGGAGAGGGAAATAGTAACCTACTCCAATATCTTTGCCAAGAAAGCCTCAAATTGGTCACAAAGAGTCAAATATGACTGAAAACTACTGAACAGCAACAAATGATCCGTAAGTAGTCTGAGAGTCACTACGTCATGCCTGAGTTTTCTTCTTTTTTGGTTACAACTCCCCAGTTTTGCAAGGTTCTGATGTTCTATTTGTAACTAGATAGTTGATTGAACATAGCAAAAATAGAAGGAAAAAGTTAAAGCACTCACCATATGGCTCCATATGCTTCTAGCCATCTCCCTAAATCTTCTCTTGCTTGTTCTCCAGGTCCTTCAATGGTACCTGGGGAATTGTCAGATCACGTATCTACATAGATAACAGAAAAGAAATACATGGAAAGTATGTGTCCAGTTGCCTCAGTTCTAGTTCATGAATTATTAGGAGAGAGCATTGAGAGAAACTGACTTTCATTCGAGCTCATCAGTTTTGTGGGAATCACAGAAACTGCTCATATGACTTGGAATTGATCTGGATGACCTCTGCAGCTTAAGTGTACTGCTGACTTTTCCCTGAACTTGGAAGTTCTGGTCAAATGCCATGTCCCAGCATGGTGATCAGCCTGTTTACTCAAGGGCAATGGAAGGAAGAGAAAGCTAGCCAGTCCTAATTTGATCTAGAACCATTATGGAGAAGCTGGAAATTTTCTCCAGGGAACTTACATTTAGGAGGAATATTTATTTACATATGCCTTCTACAACAATACCAGTCATATGACCAGATCTATTCCTCACCTTGTTCCCAGGGTTCCCCTTCCCCATCAGAGTCCTATGGTCTTCATGTCCCTCATGCACTATGTTGAGAGATCCATTTACTTAAAAAACCCTAGAGAGTCAACCAAAAAACTATTGAAATTAGTTAGACATGGACACTGGTGTCCATATATCTTTCCTTTGATTTTCTCACATGACTTTGTTCCTGATGTTGGCATACCACCAGTGAAGGGGTGGAAGAAGAGTCATCATCTATTATTATAGTTTCTCTCTCTGAATCATCACCCTTGATTCATGGATTATAATATTAAAAAGAGGGGGGCAACATGTGAGCATGTTTATCTGCCTTGGTTATACCATGTCAAGAATTTTAAGGGTCACATTTTCAAGAGGATATTTACCATTTGGAGCATAGTTAAAGGGGGAGGGGTGACCAGGTTGTCATAGAAAGATTAGTAATTGGATTGTTTAGCCTGGAGAAGACCAGAAAGGACCAAAAGGTCCTTTCACTGGACCATTTAGATGCCTACTCAAATTTAAAGAGATCTAGTCTCATGTCTAGCAGTGCCATATTGTTTGTCACTGCACTTCTATGGGGATTGGTTTCCTCTTCTGTAAATCGAGAATATTGGATTAAGTGATCTCTTAAAATCTTTTTCTGCTTCAGTATTTCATGATTTTAATTAGGCATAACACTGATCTGCCTCCTGAGCGATGATAAAACTAATTACAGACACATATTCATTCCCATGATATATTCTTGATTCCTGTAGCCACTTCCCAATTCTTTCATGTGACTTCTTAGGAAAATGAGATAAATTTTCTAGAGTTATTAGTTTTTGGTGTCATCAGAATCCTGCCCCCTTTTCTGCCTTCCCCTACTTTTCAAAGTCAAAACTTCACTAGTTCTACTTGCTTCCCATGTGTCATTATCAACCTGTGTATCTTGTAATAATTTATTTCCATCAATTTTTAGTATGACTACACATACGAAGTAATAATAATCTCATGCCTGGCTTAAGAAATTTATTGATGCTTTGCATTTTTATTTAAGTCCTTCCTAACAAGTGTGGCTCCCCTCCTCCACCACCTGGTTTTAAAAAAAGTTAAGTATAAACCAAGGGACATGGTTGATGGTGTCTGAAGCTTTGTCTAGTATTCTTTGCTCCTAGCCCCCCACCTCCCTACCAAAAGGAGAAAAACTGTTTTTTTCCTCCATTCTCTGGGATCAGGATGAGTCATTGAAATTACATAGCCTTTGGCTTATTTGAGTGGTCTTCCCATATTCATCATTGCATTAGTTAGTATATTGTTCTGGCTCTGCCAACTTTTATTCTTCATATATCATATGTCTTCTTATGTTTCTGTTAATCCCTTGTTGTTTCTTTTGGCTCAATAATATACTATTGCATATATATGCCTCAATTTGTTCAGCCATTTGATGAGTATTCACTTTATTTCGAATGTTTAACAGAAAGTTTAAGTCTGTATTTTTGCAACCATCTTATAGCTCGATTTTTTTTTACCTCTGGGCCTTATTCTTTCTAGTATTTTCTGGCCATTGGCAGACACTGTTCTAAAGACCCTTTTACTATGAATTCTCATCTCAAGCTTTTAGTGGTTTGTAATTACTTTATTATTATAATTGATATTACTGTATTATTATATTACTTTAAAAACTGGCATTTGAGCTATCTCAAATCTGATTCCTAGCTGCTGGAAGAGTGATGATAGAGGTGATGTCCATATGTATTTGTGTCTTTAGTCACAAAAAGTCTGATGTACTCTCAAAATTCTTGCAATGATCCTATGTATGAGTTTTTCCTCATTACTATTCAGGTAGTTATTGTATAACTAAAGTGATCTCCCTTCTAGTCAAGGGATTTCAGCAATTCAGTTGTGAATCCTAATTTCTTGAGTTGTGATGGATGGATGATTCGATTATTACCTGAGCAAACCCTATCTTACATAAATTTTTTTCTTCCTCATAATTTTTTCCCAGGCCACTTTTGATTTAACTCCTCATACATTCTTTCTTCTCTTTTTTATCCTTTTCTATTTCTATAGTTAGACACATAATGACTCTTCTGTGATTTAAACCAAGAACAGTATTAGGTGCATTATGGGAAGTATAGAGAAAGGGCCTCTTGAATTCCAAGAGTCCTTGTAAAATGAGTTTGGAAAGATAAAGGGATTTAAAGTCAAATAGTTTATATTTGATCCTAGAGGCAATTAAGAGTCATTGTAGTTGATTGAGTAGGGTAATGATATGGTCAGCACCGGAGTCAATCAGTCAATAAGGAGAGATTAGAGACAGGGAGAAGGTGTTGGAATAGTTAAAATGATTTGTGTAGTCTTCAGGTTGAAATGAATTAGACTTTTTTCTTGCCTTTTTAGTGATTTTTGTAGGATTGATGTAAAGTTTCTATAATATAGTGGAGAAAAGTGCTGGATTTGTAGTATGAAGCTTCAGGTTCAGATTCTGGCTCTGCTACTTCATGATTTTGAAGCTTTAGGACAGTTGCTTCATCACTGAGCCTCAATTTCCTTCTTTTGTTAAAGTTTATTTTTACTCTTAATAGTATTTTTTTCCTAATTAAATATATATATAGTTTTCAAAATTCATTTTTATATGATTTTGAGTTCCAAATCTTTCTCCTTCCCTACTTTTCCTTCTCCCTTTCTGAGACAACAATCTGATATAGGTTATTTATATACAGCCATTTTAAACTTATTTCCATATTAGTCATGTTATCAAAGAAGTATCAGAATAAAAAAGAAAAACTATGAGAAATAAAAACTAAAAACACACAAAAAAGTGAAAATAGTATATCTGATTTGCTTTGAATATGGATAGTGTTTTCCATCTTGAGTCTTTTGGAATTGTCTTGGATCATTGTATTGCTGAGAAAAGTTAAATGTATTATAGATGGTCATGGTAAATGTTGCTGTTATTAAGTACAATGTCCTCTTGGTTCTGCTTACTTCACTTAGCATCAATTCATGTAAGCTTTCCAGGTTTTTATGAAATTCTGCTGCTTGTTCTTTTACAATAATAGTATTCCATAACATTAATATACCACAACTTGTTCATTCAGGCATCCCCTCAATTTCCAATTCTTTGCCAAGATAAAAGAGTTGCTATCCATTTTATTGTACATGCAAGTCCTTTTCCTTTTTTTTGGATACAGACCCAATAGGGGTATTGCTGGATCAAAGGATATACACAGTTTTATAGTCCTTTGGACATAGTTCCAAATTATTCTCCAGAATGGTTGTTTTGTTCACATTAGTTTCCTTCTTAATAAAATGCAACTAATACTTTGCATCAATTTCCTATTTTAGAGCATTATTGTGAAGATAATATATGTCATATTGTTGTTACAATTATAATTATAAATTAAATATTTTCTTGGAGAAGAAAGACTTAAAGACTTTTGTTGAAACCTGGACCCTGTGACCTTTTTATTTTTATTATTTTAAGCTACTTCAAAATTATTTTCTTTGCAATTTGATTAATATAATTTTATTTTATTTTATTTAAGAAGGGATCCAGAAGATTCAAACCGGGCTGCCAAAGAGATTCTCAACACTAAAAACATTAAAAAGCCCTGCTGTAAAGGAACACAATTACTTTACTAGAACTACTACCACCACCACCACCACCACCACTACTACTACTACTTTGTCTTCTTTCTCTTCTTTTTAAAATTTATTTTTATCAGGGTTGGTGGAAGGGTCTAGGAAGGGTTGAAAAGTTATAGGTTTGAATTAGAGCAGATCTGTTTCTGAGTTGTGTCTTATTCTTCTATTTTTAATAAACTTACTGCTCCGTTAAACCCAAGAATGAGGATACATGTGGTATGTGACAGTAAGAAGCTCTGATAACTTTCCTTTGTGGAATATTGAACAATTATACTGAATATCTTGGTCTCCCTTCTTCCCAGAGAAGAAATTATCATAGTTTTTGCTAAGCAAATAACTAATAGGATGCTATTGTCAGCAGAGAATATAATTCTCCCAGATGATCATAGGATTCATAAACCCTAATTAGCTTTGTTAATCCTTTTGAAAGACTCCAAATGCTCTCCCCTGCATATAGCCAGGGTAAAAGCCTGAGTACCATGACTCTGATGTCCCATAGATGGGGAAGATGCTACTCTATAGGTAAGAATGTCTCACTCTGCTGCATTGGATATGGGATTTAAGACAAGTAAAAAATAAGGAATATAATAAAAAAAGCAATTTTTTTGAACAGATGATTAATGCTTGCTCAATAATTCTCTAATCCTGCATAATCCAGAATCTGGGACTGTAGCCCTCAAAGTAGGACAGGAATTGTGTGGATATTGTATATGGATATAGGTTGTGTGTTGAATGGCTATAAATTGCATGGATATAAACTACTTTTCAAGTAGAAATGTTAGTGAGATCCCTTAAATGGGCATCTGCTAGCTGAAACATCTACATTGAGCCATAAAGATTTGTAGACATATAGTGGTAAGAGAATTAGCAGCTTTATAACAGAATAATATTGATTTTTAAGGCATCAATTTTAGATGATATTGTCAACTCCAACTGTGGTCAAAAAGAAAAGATGGAGAGGATGGGTGTGGAGAAGCTATAATTTTAGTCAGAAATCATTTTCCCAACTCAAAAACCTTAAAATTTAAAAGCTGCTCCTAGAAAATGTTTATTTACTGTATATTTGCAGGTTGCCACTAGCAATGGTATCACTATATCACTGATAATGTAAAAATAGACATTGTATTTTTCATCAAATTGAAGTGTCATGCTGAATCATGGATGAAAGTTCATTTTATTTTGTCCTTGTGGTTAAGGTTGTTGAGAGGAATGCCTCAGGTGACATGAGACCTGTATTAGGTCATAATCACTTAGAAAATATAGTGATCCAAGAAATATGGAGTGAAGTATATTTCTGATCAACTTGGGTTTGCTGATGTTTTAACTTCTGAGAGATGTAGGATTAGGGGAAACTCTTTAAAGCCTTCATATGATAGCTTCAAATGATGAATTTTTGATCTGTTCCTGGCAAAAACCAGGGACCTCAGATTAGCACCAAATAATCACCAGCAGTTTATGACAAATCTAGGTAGAAAAAGGTTGTGAGAAGTGTTATCATATATATATATATATATATATTAATATAATATTTATATATGTAGACTGTCACATTTTTGCAACCTGTTTGGTTGACTTGGAGAGGTTTCTCATTTTAATTTTTTAAAGAAAATAAAACCTCAAACCTTATCTGTAAATATACATTCTTCTTGTTAATTCTCTTTACCTTTTTTTTTTCCTTACACAGACTTGTTGCAGTGCAGGTTGATCCAGGGAACTGACTACTCCTAAAGATGAAATGCTAAATACCTTATGTAGATTGTCCTAAAAGTCTTCTTGCAGTTTTAAGCTGCTAAAGTTTAAAACTGAACTAAACTGAACTGTAGATATACCCAGTATTTGTGTTTGCCACTTAAATGGTCTTTAAATATTAAAGAAAATATAATTTTATTGCTATTTAAGGTTATCTCCATAATGTCTACAAAATAAGTTAGCATCTTTCCCCTTCTCTTAACCCCCCCCCATTAGTAAATTTGTGAAGAGTATTAATATATCATCAAAGATTGTTTGCTGTTCAGTTACTTCTAGTTGTGTCTGACTCTTCATGATTCCATTTGGGGTTTTCTTGGCAAAGAGACTGGAATAGTTTGCCATTTCCTTTCCCAACTTATTTTACAGAAAGGAAACTGAGGCAAACAGGCTTAAGTGACTTGACCAGGGTCACATTGTTAGTGTCTGAGGCCAGATTTGAACTCAGAAAGATGTTGTCTTCCTGATTCTAGGTATGGCACTTTACCCACTATGCCACCTAGCTGCCCTATCAAAGATTAAGTTTTGGTTAATTGTGAGGATCAGCACAAATTTAAGATTGCCCAAGTATTTTGACCCCTTTTACTTGTTTTGTCTGGCTGTCTTTGTGATTACAATCCTAGAGTCTTAAAAGTTAAGAATATTTTTTTTTTGGTGGTGGTGGTAGTGATTGTAGTGGGTAAGGGGTAGGCTTGGAAGGATGATGCTTGTCCTTCCTTATTAAAAATGACTATGACATCAGAAGAGTGATGCCAGGGCATGCAAGTAGGAGGATATGAAGTTAGAAAAATATTTAAAGTAGACCAGAAAGAGGATGAGTAATAGAATATTTTATATTTAAAGTGGGCCAAAAGAAGGATGAGAAATGGAATAGTAGTAAAGATAATGATGAAGACATATAGGCAGGTATTAGTGCAGATAGTATGATTAAAATGTAAGTAAAATGATTGTTTAATGTGAGGAAATGATCAGTATAAAGGACTCAATTATATTAATTTTCCCATTAAAAACTTTTGCTAGTCTAACTGGATTTGAAAATTAAATTTTATGCCATATGCATATTTATTAGGCTCAAACAACTACTTACAGAATTGTCTGTTAAGTAACTACTTGATAAATCAATGAATAATTCCCCTTTTGAGGGACAGTAATTGAATTTCAAGTCATTTAACCTATTTTAATGTTAACTATGTAAGATCTAGGCAGCTAAGAAGTATTAAGTAAAAATATTAGATTTATTAAGTAAAAATATTAGATTAGAGCCTGAGTTCAAAATCTATCACAGACACTTATATGAACATGGGTAAGTCACTTAACCTTTCTCAGCCTCAGTTTCCTCTTCTGTAAAGTGAGGATTAAAATAACACTTCACAGAAGTGTTTTTAAGGATCAAATAAGTAAAGCATTTCACAAAAATTAAAGAACTGTATGAATACTAGTTGATATTGTTGTGGTTATTATTACCTTCAGCTGTTATTAAATCTAACACATAAAATAGACTTTTAGCTAGATTCCCAGTCAAATATGCAATATTATGAAATTAAAAACTCCTCAGAAATAACACATTTGGGGGGGGACAGCTAGGTAGTGCAATGGATAGTGCTTTGGTCCTGGAGTCAGGAGGATCTGAGTTCAAATGTGGCCTCAGACACTTAATAATTACCTAGTTGTGTGGCCTTGGGCAAGTCACTCAAACCTCATTGCCTTAAATAAATAAAAATTTTAAAAAAGAAATCACACATTGATTCAATCAATAAATGTTGATGATGTGTTTATTATGTGTCAGATATCATGCTTAATGGTCAAGATCTAAAGCAAAAAATGTTACAGTGCTTCCAAGGAACTTGTATCCAATGGGGGTGGACCACATATACAAATATAATTCTATGTAGGGTTGTTAACACAAGGCAATTTATTTATTCATTCATTCATTTAGTTAGTTAGTTTTTGCAAGGCAAATGGGATTAAGTGGCTTGCCCAAAGGCCACACAGCTAGGTAATTATTAAGTGTCTGAGGTCGGATTTGAACTCAGGTACTACTGACTCTAGGGCCGGGCTAGTTGCTCTATCCACTGCGCCACTTAGCCACCCCAACACACGGAAATTTAAATAATTCATTTTGCTTAGAAGAGCAAATTAGACTAAATGATAGTTCAGTATTGGCCATTCCCTAAAAGATTTTTTTAAAAAAATTCCTTGCCTTTCAGTTGCAATCAGGTTTTTGACCTCTAAAATTTTTGACCACTGAAACTGGACTCCAAAGTTACTAATAATTTCTTAGTCACCATATTTGATGACCTTTTTTGAATCTTCATTCTTTTCCACTTTGTTTCATAATGGAATCCTCTATTCTTTGACACTGCTCTTGGTTCTTCTTGGCTTCTCTCTCTCTCTCTCTCTCTCTCACTCTCATCATCCATCTGCCTATATGTGTGTACCTCGAGGATCTGTTTTGAATCCTCTTGTATTTTCTCCACACTCTCTTTAGATTATGGTTTAGTTGTCTCTATGCCAATACCTCCCAGTTTACTATATCCACCTCTAATCTTCCTTTCTTTGTATCCCCACCATTTAACATAGTACATTATTTTCAAACATAATGAGCCTCAATAAAAGTTGACTATCCACCTAATTAGTCTCTTTCTTGAGCTGTAGTCATGCATCTCTAGTTTTTGGACTTTCAAACTTATTTTACCAGTAGTGTTTCAAATTCAACATAACTAAAATGCATTCTTTTCCTTTTAAAATCTATGCCGTTTTATGAATTTGCCTATTTTTGTCAAGGATACCACCATCCTTTGCGTTAATCAGATACATAATCTTGATATTATCTTGTACTCCTCATTCTCCTTTACCACACATTTCCAATTAGTTGCTGAATCTTGACAATTCTACCTCTGCAACATCTCTTGCAAATGTCCCTTTCCTTCCTCTTATATATCCACCATCTTGGTAGAGAATAGTGCAGTAATCTCCTAATTAATCTTTCTGCCTCTTCTTTTTCCCTTCCCCATTCATTCACATAGCTGCCAAAGTCACTTTTCTTATGTGCAGAGCTGATCATATATCCCTTATGTATTTAGTCAATACCACTATCTCTTCATTGTCTCTAGGAGCAAATGCTGTTTGGCTTTTAGAGACCTTTACAACCTGGCCTCTTCTACTTTTCTCATCTAGGATAATGGCCTTTTTACAATCTAGAACTTCCTTTGCTATATACTGTCTCTGACCTAAGGACACTCTTCCTACTTTTTCTCTGCCTCCTAGAATCTCTTGTTTCCTTAAAAACCAAAGGGAAACTTTCTACAAAAATTCTTTCTTGATTTTCCTCGGCTTTTGTGTCTTCCTACCTCACTCCAAATTATCTTTTATTTAAACACTCTTATTCATGAAGATGTCTCCCACAGAGGGCAATCTTTTTTTTTTTGTCTTTGTATCACAGCACCTATGATATAGATGCTTACTAAGTTTTTGTGAATGATGGCTAAGGGAAGAACAATGGGAAAAATAATAAAACATCTTTCTTTTTTCCAAAACCATTGAGAGGTAGCATAGTTCACTGGAAGAACATTAGACTTGGAGTCAGATGATCTGGCTTTGTGACATGGTCTGCCATTTGCTATGTGACTTTCACTAAGTCAATTGCCTCCCTGGGCTTCAGATTATCTGTTAACAATAACAACAATAATTTGGACTAGCTCTTTAAAGTTCTTTTTTGTCTTTAAATGCCTAATGATTCTAGTTTCTTTAGTTAGGTTTTTTTTTTTTAACAGAAATTGAACTTTTGGCATTTATTGAGGTGTTATTGAAATGTTGGTGGCTGGCTGAAAGCAAATTATGTGGGCCTTTTTCCCTAAAGTGCACTTTGGCAGTTTTAACCACACTTTCAGACTTAGGATGACTGCTATACATGTCACTTGGATGCCATCTAAACTTTCTGCTTATGGTACATTTTTTTGAAGGACACTTGTTTTTAACATTTAAAGAGATGCTTACCACTCACCTTGAGTGCTTTTATAGACTGTCCAGCATGTTATAAAAGCATTTTCCTTATCAATACTATTAAATATTCATTGAATACTAGTATTATACTTGTCATGATAATAATTTAGCTTAGATCAGGAAAGGCCCCAATTGAAAGCCGAGATCTAGCCTTTGATTTGATGTTGCGTGGCCCATAGCCATGTAACAAATTTTGTTCACCCTAGGCTTTCACTCAAGTAACATTTTCTTCTACCTAACATCTTTTATTTTTAAAATTGTTTTATTCTTTTTTTACATTATAGTCACTTCTAAAAACCCTATCATCTCTACAGAGCCTTATAATATATAAATAAATCAACAGTTATTACCTCTGATAACAGACAACATCCCACACCTGTAGTCAAACCCCTGTCTACAGACTGGTTATTTCATATAAGATCTAAATCTGATAACTGCATCTTCATTTACATTATTGTAACCAACTATGCATTCTTTTGTTTAATAAAGCAACGTTCTCTTGGATAGCTGAAAGGCTATGTCCTTCCTAGTGAGATATTCTGTTGACCTTGTTGTTCATCCTTCCTTCTCAAAGAGAACCAAAAGAGAATGTCTATTAACCAAAAGCCCTGCTATTGCCCATTAAGTTACTTAGATATAGAAACATAGATCCAAGATGTTGGGAAACATTGGTTTTGTTAGGTAAACTAAATATGCTGTGACAATCTGGTTCATTGGTACAACTGGATAATAACATATTTGATTTAATTTAATTTTCTAGGAAATGGAAGTTTAGTCCATTTCTGCAATAAGAATGTCTTATGGCGGGGCGGCTAGGTGGCACAGTGGATAGAATACTGGATCTGGAGTCAGGAGTACCTGAGTTCCAATCTGGCCTCAGACACTTAATAATTACCTGGCTTTGTGGCCTTGGGCAAGTCACTTAACCCCATTGCCTTGCAAAAACCTAAAATAATGTCTTATGGCAATGATACTCTTTAGAATATTAGATACTTTTCTTTGGGGAATTTTCCTTGCACTTTGCTTTGTTTTAAAACCAATGGTGCTGTTCAAACAATAGGATGAACCTCCACATGGGATGTTGTCTTCCCAGTCCTTGAAAATCTTCAAGAACAGACAGCATGATGCCTTTTGGATAATGTAAAGAAAGACTGAATGGTATTGGAAGCCTCTTTAACTCTGAAAATTTATTGATGTCTCAATTAAATATTCAGAAATATGGTAACATGGGAATCAACTATAATTTTGAGACTCTTTATATGATTGTGATTTTATTGAATCAAAATCAATTAGAGTCAAACATTTCCTTAAACCACATATCAAGAATACTTTCATTGTCCTTTCACAAACCACTTAAATTCTGTTTGCAGAATAATGGTAGATGAGAACTATAAGCACCTACAATATGTCAGGCCCTGTGCTATGTACTTTACAAATAGTATCTTATTTGATCTTCATATCAACTCTAGGAAGTAGGTATTAAACATCATTCCAATTTTATAATTGAGGAAACTGAGGCAGGCAAGTTTAAGTGACTCTTGCCCAAGGTCAGACAGGAAATATCTGAGATTGGAGTTGAAATTAGGTCTTCCTGACTCCAAGATAGTAGACTTTATCTACTGTAACTCCTCATTGTCTCTCTAGAGAGATGGGTAGGAATAAAAATAACTACTACATGCAGTAGAATTGCCACAATACTTGTACAATTAGTGCAAGAGTATATTAGAAACTAAAGGGAGTTCAAATAGCCTCTGAATCACATGAGCATCTGCCAGACTACAGAGCTTCAGAATCAAGGGAATGATATTAATATGGCATGAATTGTTCCTGATAAAATATTACGTAAATGTATGTGTATATATTCCATTTTTGTAGGCTCAGGATACTTGACTTTCAGCAAAATGGACATCGAGAGATGTGAGCTAGGTTATAATATAATTAAGTAGGTTTAGAACTGGTGATTACTGGAGCCAAATCACAGGCATTGATTATTTCCTGTGAATTTAGAGAAAGGCTTCTAATAATGAGTCTCAGGGTTCTGACTTTGAATTTGTCCTTTGCTAAAATTCATCAGTGACTTGGATGAAGTAATATATGAAATACTTATCCAATTTACAGTTGTATTCAAGCTGATAATATAAGTATCAAGATATCTGAGGGCAAGAAAGGTGGGTCATATCTCCATCACCTCTCCTCAGTAGATATAGCCCTAAAACCTTGGGAATAATAGTATTCCCTATTCTACCAGTTCTGCTTCTAACCTGGGCCCCATCTACTTTATAGTGGGCAAGAACCTTTGTGCAGGTGCAACTTTGCAAGTCCCTCTGCTGTGGCCCTGCCCATATCCTTACTTAAGAACTAGTTTTCACGTCCAAAGTCGTTAGTACTCTTGAGTGCTTTAACATCAGAAACCAATTCAGTTTTATGAATGGAAATGATACATCTGCTTTTTGCTGAACCTTTAATGTCCCTTAGACCTTTCCTCTTATATTGGAGCAAATATACATTAGAATTTGAGCTCCCTTTGAGCTGGGATTATCCCAGTACTTAGCACAGTGCTTTTAATTATTTTGTCCTCTATTTCTTATAACTTTAACTTTCCACTAGTGCTAGTCTTTCTTCAGAAGCAGCCCTTTACTGTTCTTTTTCTTTCAATTTGCTGTGTTACTAACTAAGCTTGTTAGAAAAATTTAAAAATTTCTTTTTAATTCATTATTCCTCTTAGGTGATAGACTCAGCATTAGAAGCAATAAATAGGTCTACATTTTAGAACAATTGACCACATCTAATATGAGATTTTAAATAGGGATAAAGGCCTCCTCAAAAAACAAACATTTCAAATACCAGGGTCAGAGAGGAAATATGCATAGATATGTCTATTTTGTGCCAAAAAAATAGGTGGGGGATGGTGCTTAGTTTTCTGTAAACTCTTTAAAAAGCAATAATGGCATGGCCACCCAAAAGTTAATGTGAGGTGAAGTTGTATGGAGAGACATAGTGTCCTGAATGAGGGAAGTGATATTTTTGTATTTGGTCTTGCCCTGTCTTCCCTGGGCTCTAGTTCTGGGAATCACACTTAAGGAACATGATAAACTGCAGGATACTAAGAGGAGGGACATCAAGATGGTAAGAAGACTATCACATGAGACGCTTAACTCTATTCTGAAGATTCAAGCCCAAATGAGGCAAGAAACAGTAAAACCAAAACAAATGTGATCATTTGGAACTCTAGGAAAATGCCACACTAGATAGCAAGGTTTTCTGTATAATTTAATGTTTAACTTTTAAGTGGCAAAACTTTAAAAAATTTTGGTTGGAAATATATTAGAAATTAATAAACTGTGTATAATGCTTGATATATTCAATTTATTGTAGAACTGCTGAATGTGGGGGCGGCTAGGTGGCACAGTGGATAAAGCACCAGCCCTGGAGTCAGGAGTATCTGGGTTCAAATCTGGTCTCAGACACTTAATAATTACCTAGCTGTGTGGCCTTGGGCAAGCCACTTAACCCCATCTGCCTTGCAAAAAAAAATCTAACAAAAAATAAAAAAAGGAATGCTGAATGTGATATTCTTACTGCCTCAAGGATATAATACTTATTACTAGATTGGTTTGAAAAAAATGACACACCTAGAATCTATGAGGTGTTTGTAATTACCTTATGTTAGTCCAGAAAATGAAATTAATCCTCTAGTGTTGTGCTTTTTTTTGTTTTTTTGTCCTCTAATAAATATTTTTCATTGACAATATTCTGTCTTTTATAACAGCCCTTTACTAGTTGCTTGTTTTAGTAACTTGTTTACAAGTTGCTTGTTTTAGTAACTGAGATTTTAAAAACTCTTTAAAGTAAGAGAGAACCAAGACTGAGCACAGGCCAGAGGTTTCTTTTTTTAAAAAACAACATATTGGACGATTTTTGATTGTTCAGAGACATAAAAAAATAAATAGCCCTAAGCCAAAAACAACAAAGTTTCTTATCAACTTATTGATACATTCTAAATAGATAGTCAAGTATTTTGTACTCTCCAAAACATTTTTAAAAAGTAACACTTTTTTTTTTAGTTTTTTGCAAGGCAATGGGCTTAAGTGGCTTCTTCAAGGCCACACAGCTAGGTAATTAAGTATCTGAGGTAGGATTTGAACTCAGGTACTCCTGACTCCAGGGCTGGTGCTGTATCCACTGTGCCACCTAGCTGCTCAAAAGTAATTGTTCTTATTATCTTGTTTCAGGGGGAAGGATAAAGTAATTGTATTGAAATTAATCTATGGCTGTTATCATTTTGCTATGAAAAATCTTTGGGGATTCAATCCAGAGTTGTCTTAAAGGATAAAAATGAAGTTTGACCAGGGTCTATCCTATTCAGTGTCTTGATATGGGAGAGAGAGAGAGACAATTTTAAATGGTTTTGGTAAGGATAGAATCCAGAATGAATATAAAATGAGTGAAAGGGAACATTGTGAGGAGACAGGGAAGATGCTTGAGGGAAATAACATTTTTTGGAAATCCTGAAACAGAGAACTGATATTGAAAAATAAATTTAATGTATATTAATTGAATTAGACTATCATTGAACACTTGATGTGCAAAATTATTATATAAATGCTTACATTTATACTGTTTTAAAAAATTGCAACCAAGAATTTTATACTTTTTAATGAATTTGATTAATGGCTACTTGTAAAAACCTTTTGAGTACAATAGAGTTCATGTTTTGAGGCTGCATTATATAAAGTTTATTAGAATCCTTGAAATTAGAATTTTGGATTGGAACTGAAGTTCAGTATATTATATTTGATTAGTAAGGTCCATGGTTTGGACATAATGCTGATACCCAGGTTATACATTTGATCATCCTAGATGGTAGATAGTTTCATTTTGTTTTCTGACTGTATACCTTTTTACCCAGTATACTAATCATCTAATATAGATAGAAAAATGAAGCAAATCCCTGCTTGCAATGAACTCATATTCTAAATAGTGGTGACAGCACTTGGAGGTGGTATCAACTGATGGGTAGGTGGCAAGACTTAAAGATCCTTAGAGTGCATTGTCAGGGCAGATAGTAAGGCCTGAAGCCTTCTGAATTACAGGAAGTAGTTGACTCCCTGCTCATTCAAGTGGTCTGAGCACTCATATCTATCCAGCAAGAGGAGGAAGATGTAGGGACCCAACCCCATACCAGCACTATTGGGGAAGTGGTTGAAGTGGGTTAGATAGTTGGAATTGAAGATTTCTTCCCTCTGGGAAGGGGTCAGTATTTATCTACCCAAGAGGTAGAAGAAAAAGGGGGAATTGTTAAGAAGGTTGAGGATCAAGGGATTTCTTTTGTGCCTGCTTCTTGTTGATCTTGGATAGAATATAGGACTTGGATAAGGTTTATAAAATGCTAGTCACAGGGAACATTAAAGCTTAAAGCCACAAGAAGTTTTTTCTTCCTTCAGTAAATGTAATATTCATCTGAACAAAACAAGCATATATACTTTTTGGATTAAGAGTTATAAAATGTGAGCTCTTAAAATTTAAATGCATTTTTTTCTCAGCAACATGAAATACTTAATATTGTAACTTTACCTTTTTGCCCGACATAAATTCCTGGAAAAATTCTGGAATGGATTATTAAACACTATAGGTTCATGAAGGACAAATTATGTTTTTTAATGGTTGACTAGGAGATGTTATATGATATAGTACACCAGTATTTTAGTAAGACATTTGAAAAGATATCCTGTATACTTACATAATTTTAATTGCTTTTTTTCCACGTCAAATCAACTGAGGTCTGCTGAATTATAACTTCATCAGTAAGTATGCTTTTAGAACTAACAACCTATTATGAACCACTCCCCCCACCCCCATCCACAACTAGCAACTATTTTTGTCACACAGATAAATTCCCCCATGTTTTTCTTGTTAGCTGAGCTTGAGGAGATGGGGTGGAATGGAGGAATTGTCCCATTTGCACAAAGATTTAGAGGACTGCATCATCCTGGGTCTTGTTCCTCTAAACCAAGTACTCTTTATAATAAATCTCTTTTGGACATACATCTTGTGTTTGAGTCCTCTTCTCTTCCCTAGTTTAGATGATGAATCTTCAAACGATCATTCTTTTTGGAGAGTTGTCTTTGCCAGGCCATATAAAAACAGAAATGGATGGGAGAAACTGAAAAATCTTATTTAAGAACTCAATCTAACAGAGACTCTCATTAAAACTGATACAGTTAGTGACCTTAACTCAAGAATATTACCTACATTGAAATTTCTTAAATGTTTATTGCTGTAGCAAGTAGGTCAGGTGGAAGAAAATTACCTCTCTTTGATTCTAAGGATAGAATTAGAAATTATAGGCAGGTTTTTAGTTTAATATAAGGAAGGACTTCCTCACTATAGGACTGTTCAAAATAAATAAAAACAAAACATTTTTTGACTTTGTGAGGTAGTTGATTCTTTATTCCTGGAGTTGTTTGGTTAGATACTGGAAGACTTAATTGATGGAAATTTTGGAGATGTAATTCATGTTTCAGATAAAGGTTAGGTTTGCTGTTGTTCAGACCTTTTTCAGTCTTCTTTGACTTTGTAACTCTATTTGTAGTTTTCTTGGCAAATATATTAGAATGGTTTGCTATTTCCTCCTCCAGTTTATTTTACAGATGAGGAAACTGAGATAAAAAAAGGTTAAATGACATGTTCAGGGTCATAGGTTAGTGAACTGAGTCTTCCTGACTTCAGGCCTGGGATTATATACTCTGCTTCAGCTAGCTTCTGAAGGATTGAGAATGGATGATTGGAAAAAAAAAAACAAAACCCCACAAAACACAATGTTAGGCATTAAAGGTTAAATGAATTCCTTCTTTTAGAGCAGAATTCATTATTCTGTCTGATATGAGCTTCACAGTTTTGCTGGATTAAGTAGCTGAACAATTTGCTTCCTGTTCATGAGACCATCTTGGCTTGGAGAGGAGTGTTATTTTCTTAAAGGTTTTCCCCACTCCTGCTTCTTTTTAAATCACCAGGTTGTTTTTGTTTCACTACTGATTTCTACCTTTATGTGTACCTGTGGTTGAAGAATGGAGAATCCTTTTATTCTTTTTTTTTTTTCAAAAATCATAGTTAATATTTTTCCAATTATATCAAAAACAATTTTAACATTTATTTTGAGTTACAAATTCTCTATCTCTGTTCTTTTCTTCATCCTCTCCTTGTGCAGGCAAGCAATTTGATAAAAGTTATATATGTACAGCCACATAAAATACACTTTCATATTAGTCATGCTGTATGTTCCTCCTTAGCTCTCCCAAAACCAGGAAAAATAAAGTTTTGAAAAGTATGCCTCGATCTGCATTCAGACTCTGGAGATGGGTAGACATCTCTCTGGAGAATTTTTGATCATAAGTTCTT
Organism: Macrotis lagotis; assembly: GCF_037893015.1. Classification (NCBI taxonomy): domain Eukaryota; kingdom Metazoa; phylum Chordata; class Mammalia; order Peramelemorphia; family Peramelidae; genus Macrotis; species Macrotis lagotis. The sequence continues at coordinate 734,525,789 of NC_133658.1, forward strand.
TTGAATTATTTTGGATCATTGTATTGCTGAGAATAGCTAAGTCATTATACAATTTTGGTGTGTACACTGTTTTTCTTGTTCTTCTCATTTCATTGTGCATCAGTTAATGTAAGTCCAGGTTTTTCTGAGAGTATCTTGATTGTTATTTCTTAAAATACAATAGTTTTATATGCCAATCATATGCCATAATTGATGGGTATAACCTCAATTTCCAATTCTTTGCCAGAAAAAAAGCTGCTATAAATATTTTTGAATATTTAGGTTCTTTTCCTTTTTTGTTTTTTAATTGCTATGAGATACTGATCAAGGAGTGATATTTCTGGGTTAAGAGTATGTATGGTTTTATAGCCCTATAGGTATAGTTCCAAATTGCTTTCCAGATGATTGAATCATTTTTCTAGTCCCTCAACAAGTTTCTCAGTTTTCCCACATCCCCTTCAGCACTGAACATTTTCCTTTTCTGTCATATTAGCCAATCTACTAGGTGTGAGATGGTACCTCAGAGTTGTTTTATTCTGCATTTCTCTAATCAGTAGTGATTTAGAACATTTCTCTTATGACCATAGGTTGCTTTGATTGCTTCATCTGAAAAATACCAGTTCATTTTCTTTGACCATTTATCAATTGGAAAATGACTCTTATTCTTATAAATTTGACTCACATCTCTATATATTTGAAAAATGTCCTTTATCAGAGAAAGTTGCTGTAAAAATATTTATACAGCTATGATTACTAAACCATTCCATTTCCCCTCTGTTTATCCTACTTGCTCTGTCCTTTTACTCTCTCCTTCCTCAAAAGTGTTTTGTTTTGACTGTTGTCTCCTTTAATTGGCTCTCCCTTCTATCAGCACTATTCCCCACCACTTCTCTTTTCACCTTCCTGTCCTACTTTCTTGCAGAGAGTGAATATGTATGTTATTTATTCTTTGAGTCAGTTTCAATGAGAGTTTCAAGCTTCCCTCTCCTTTTTCTCAGTCTTCCTCTCCATTATACGTTATTTCTTACCTTCTTTTATGTAAGAAAATTTACCCCATCTTACGTTTCCCTTTCTCTTTCTTCCAGAAGTATTCTTCTTTCCTCACTGCTAATTTTATTTTTTTAACATATCATCCCATCATATCAACTCACACCCCTTGCTCAATCTATACTCTTTCTAACTGCCTTAAAAATGAGAAAGTTCTTAGGAAATACAAATATCATCTTCGTATGTAGGAATTTTTAATCTTGTCAAATTCCTTATAATTTTCTTGTTTGCCTTTTTATTTTTCTCTTCAGTCTTGAATGTAAAATTAAATTTTTTAATTCAGTTCTAGTGTGATCATCAGGAATGCATGGAAGTCCTTTATTTCATTGAATATCCATTTCCCCCCCAAAAAAAGATTATACTCAGTTTTGTTGAGTAGATGATTACTTCGCCCTTTATTTTTTCTGTTTCTAAAAAATAATTGGTATGGCATCAAATACGTGAATTAATTTAAGCAGCATTTATCATTTTTATTATATTGGTTTATCTTATCTATGAGCAAACAATCTTTTTCGAATTACTCAGGTTTGCATTTTTGTAAACATTTATAGCTATATTTCTAAAGCCTTGTGGTCAGCTAGGTGGCACAGTGGGTAGAGCATTGGCCTTGGATTCAGAAGCACAGGAGTTTGAATCCAGCCTCAGATACTTGCCTCTTACTAGTTTTATGATCTTGGGTAAGTCACTTAACCCTGATGCCCCCCCCCCCATCTAGGGCATCTCCAGTAGTCTTGATTCATATCTGGCCCCTGGACCCAGATGACTCTGAAGGAGAAAGTGAGGCTGGTGATTTAGCACAGTATCACCTTCACTCAGATCCAATTCATGTGCTTGTCATGGCATTACTTCCTTGAGGTTTTGCTCTTCTTTGAAAATGAAGGACAAATATTATTATAGAAAGTAGATTTCAAAATATTTTATGCTTTCTGTATTTTTGTTTTTGTAAGGCAGTGGGGTTAAGTGACTTAGAGTCATAGGTAATTATTAAGTGCCTGAGGCTGGATTTGAACTCAGATCCTCCTGACTACAGGGCTGGTGCTGTATCCAATGTGCCACCTAGCTGCCCCTGTAGTACTTTGAAATGAAATTTCTTTTCTATTTGTGTTGCTTGTCTTACTAGTATTTTATAGAAATGTTGATGATTTATGAGGATTTATTTTTTAACCTTCAAGTTTATTGAAATTGTTTCAGTTCATTTTAGTTGACTCTTTAGTGTCATCAAATGTACATCAAAACTGAATTCAAAATTGAATAGAGAATTCAAATTCAGATCTTTTCTTGGCTCCAAGTTCAGTCTTTGTTCCTCTATCTTCTTTCATATTATCATCATGCTGCCATCCTGGACGAAATTTGAAGGACTAGTCTTTTGAACAGGATAGCATTGGAGAAATTGGCAGTAAGTATGATACTGTTACTAAAAGCAGAATCTACAGTGCGGCAGGCTTGATGTAATTTGGTTTGAACTCAAGATAACTGGTCTAAGATGTCAAGACCTGCATTTTCAACTTTCCTTTTCTAAGATGAACAAGGTAGGGAAGATGTTGTATTTTTTTTTTTTTGAGGAAGATAGATTTGAAAGCTGTATATCTCTCTTCTATCAGTATCAAATGGATCACATATTGTCTGTTTGTGTGTGTGTGTGTGTGTGTGTGTGTGTGTGTGTGTGAGAAGGTATTGACTTGTAGATGAGGAAGAAGCAACAGGGAGAAGTTTCTCAAATGACAATTGAAGATTTTCCAAACCATTTTAAACCCCTCTGTCTTCCCCACTTTTTTTTCTTAACCATCTCATTGATTAACAGTTGGTATAGTCCTATAAATTCCTATGGAATACTCAAGATGCAAAATATCATTTAAAATGTTAGAATTATTAAAGAAGCAAGCAAAAACATGATAGAAGTTAGTGGCTGACTCAGTTAATACTAAATTTGGAGGAAGAAGTAGAGTGGATCATGATTTGCTTACAAAATGACACCCACACCATTGCTGGAGTTGAATTAGCCTGGATATTTGAGGAAGGAAATCATTACATGACTGGTAGCTTAACCAAGTCAACTAACCCTGGGGCCTTTAAGTGAATCTCTAAGGCTCACCAAGGGTGTTGATATCTTGTCTGGATCTCTTGAGGAGGAATTTTCTGAGGGAAGTTTGTTCCATGGTATGTGTTGACCTTCAGGGAAGCAGATCATTCAGTCATTGCATGTCCGTTTTTTTAGAGTGTTTGTGCCCTTTGGTAGAGGTTCAGTTTTCTGGTAAGAGCTGAGTTTGTGATACAGCCTTTAAGATACAGCCCTGACTTAGCACTTCTGAGATTCTATCCCATCACCCTATGGGCATAATTTGAAAGCCTAGTCATGGCAATAAGCTTGGCGGAAGTTGAGTAGTGATCACTAATGGATTGAGCATTAGGCTGTAATACCATTAATAGAATATTTAAATAGGTTTTAGTCTTTTTTTCCCAAATGAGTATTATATTAGTGCTTTTATTACTTGGAACTTTCTCTGCCATAATATCAATAAGACTATGGTTCATATGGAAAAATATGTTATATAGTTTTTCTATTCAGTTCTTTCACGTGTGACTTGTTTGTTTTGTTTTTGTTTTTTACTCTAGGTTCCAGTGAAAATTGTTTCAGAATATCTGAGGTAATACTATTCAAATTGTAGTAAAAATAACTCTGATATGAAGTTTTTTGCTTTTTTAATCTATAAATGAAGGGAAATGGGAGATGCTCTTTGTCACAGAATCATAAAATCTAAGAAGTGATCTCAGAGTTCATCTAGTTCAACCCATACCTTGAGTTACTGTATTTTATCCTAAAAGCAATGGAAGAATTCCTCAGTTTGGCCTTTAAAGTCATTTTTGATCTGACTCTATATCTTTCCAGATGTAGTGCATATCAAACTAAACCCCTCAAGGACTCACTGTTACAACCCAAAGAGCCTATTTTCTTTTTTCACAAATTTCTACTCCCTTAAGGGACTTTTATTATACCTGGACTTTTCTTCATTCTCCTAGTTAGTTTCTTCCCCCTCCCAAATTTTCTTATCTTTACTATTATTTACCTATTGTATTCATTAGAAAGTAAGCTTTTTGAGGCTACAACCTATTTTTTCTTTTTTTTTTTCACATTACTTGGCACAAAAGTGTTTATTGAATTGAATATTTGAATTGATTGATTTGAATTTATTGAATTGAACAAAGATGCACTCTAGAACTCTCCTGGCAAGGTGGTCATTCAGTAAAACAAGTCTAATCTCTGTTTTACTGGACAAAACTCCACATACTTGAAGACTACTATTATGTTATTCCTAAATCTTTTTTTTCTCCCAATTCTTTCAATTCATTCTAACAAGGCATGATTATAGGCACTTTTAGCAGCCATTAAACATGGTCCATCTGATCAGTGACTTTAAAATGTGATGCTGAGTACAGAACGAGTTCTCTAGATGTGGTTGAACAGAGTATAAGAGTAAAATATATCACATCCCTTGTTCTTGATTCTAAATTTCAGTTAATACAGTCAAATAGTTCATCAAAAATTTGTTTTTCTTCTTCCATCAATTCCTTTAATAATTGTAGATTACTAAGATACCCAGATTTCTTGAACGTGAATGTTTTGCCACTCATTACTCACCCTTTATTGTATGTTGAATTGTAGACCTTGAAATTTAAGAGGGATAAATGTGATAATAGTATTATTAACCATTATTCTAGCCTTTTGAAATCAGTCTTCCACCCTGACCCTGTTATGTAGCATGTCAACTATTATTTATAGCTTTAATCATTTGTAATTTTCATATTTTTAACTTTAAAAATAACCACAATATCAATGCGATAGACTTTCTCCTATTGAAAAATCTCAATGTGCTACTATTGATTTTGTCACTCATAAGTATATACTGACCTTGGATTGGAATAGATATTTTTTCTTTATTACAATGTCAGAAAACCCATAACAAAATTGGTGTTATGAATGGTAATAAAATTTGTTATCAAATTTAAAAACACCTCCCTAACATCATCTTTAACAATATGTTGTACATATATGATGAAATGAGCTTCTTGAATTACTTCTGTTATTTCATCTACTTGCCTTGCAAAATAGGGAAACTTTGGTTTTTCAATCAATTGGCTGCAATAATATTCTGACACATGGTTGATTCCTACCAGATTTTTTGCAAGTAGTAACATTTGAAGCTTCAAGGAGTTGTGGCATTGCAAACCTACATTGAGATAGCCATTTCCTATGCTTATCTTCTGTTCTTTTACTTCTATTAATATATCCTGCAAGGCATAGCTTACAAGCTTCTCTTTTAGGAATAATGTATTTCCTCTGAACTTTTATAGCACTTAATTTCCTGAATTATGGATGTTTACAAGCATCCTTATCTCTACCAGACTGATAACTTCTTAAAGGTAGAGGAAATATGGTATACTTTTATAGTTTTATGTAGTTTTACATATTATTATATATTTATATTTGTATTGTGTGTGTGTGTGTGTGTGTGTGTGTGTGTGTAGTTTTATAGTTTTCCCTCGCTCTGCCTATAATGTGCCACCCCCCCAACAGAATATTTAAGTTAAAGGAGGCACAAAAATATTGGTTCAGGGATGGTAAAAACAAATATATAGGGAATTTCCATATCTCCCTGGTCATTTACAGAGTAATATCCAATTTATTTAACCTGTCAAACTTGTCTTCAAGCTTTTTTTTTTGTTTGTTTTTTTAAATTTATTTTTTATTTTTATTTTTTTTGCAAGGCATTGGGGTTAAGTGACTTGGCCAAGGTCACACAGCTAGGTAATTATTCAAGCTTCATTTTTAATCTTATTTTCTGCTACTACACAGTAATACTAATTCATCACTTCAGTCAGATGGGGATATTCACTATTTTGTGATTTGCCATATAGTTTTCCCACCTCTTCTTCTTTTGCTTTTGTTGGTTCCTTCAACTTTTGCTCACATTTGCTCTTTTCTTCCTTTCCACCTACTTAAATCTTTCATGAATTAAATCCTACCCTTTCTGTAAAGTCTTCTAATTAATCAATTAACATTTATTTAGCATCTAATATATAAAAATGTACCAGACATTGTGCTCTGAGGATACAAGAAAGAAGCAAAAGATAGTTCCTACCCTCAAGGAGCTTATCCTAGCTTCTGTATTTGGAGAGTCTTCCTCTCATATAGATATTGGCAACAATGGGAATTTTTAATCTAGAAAAGAGAAGACTGGTAGGGGTGGTGAACAGAGTATATGATAACTTTTTTCAGGTTTCTGAAGAGTCATTATGTGGAAAAGGAAGGAGAGTTATTCTATTTGATTCCTGAGGAAGACATTGGAGTAATAAATGGGAGTTACTGAAGTTGTTTTTGGCTGGAGATAAAGGAAAAACTTCCTAACCATCAGAGCTCTCCCAAAGTGAAATAGCCTGGCTAAGTGGAGGACTTCTTTGTTCTTGGGAGGTCTTTGGGCAGAGAATGAGTGACCACTTGTCATATTTGTGGAATAGGGGGTCCCTCTAGTAGTGCTTAGAATGACAAATGATTTATGGTTGACTTTTTGAATGTGTTTACCTTGTTTCTATTACTGTCATAATCTTCTCAACATATGCCTCCTCTTTCCTTTATTGTAACTGTATGTGGCATGGGAATTGGCCAAACAGTAGGTACTAAATAAGTGTATTCATATCAGTGTTAGATGTAAATGTGATAAAAAGTTAACTTGACTCAATTGATTCCCTTGGGCCCGTGTTTCAAGTTTGATCTTACAATTTCAAGAGTAGTCTGTCCCTTATGAATTCATAAACATTGTCATAGAAACCTAGCTTACCCCCTGCTCCTTTTTTCTTTTTTTTTTATCAATAACTCCTAAGTTTTGTGTTTTTTTTCAGATTCTTATATTTGTAAATCATTGGTATAGTGCCTCATATGGATTAGGCGCATATAAATGTTAACTATTGCTGTTCTTATTAAGATCATTACCTGCCCAACCAATGATCTGTCTGTGGGCTCCTAGTAAAACACATTTAATCAAACCAGGTTAATATCCTTGGTTATTATCCTGGGAAGCATACTGATTGCCTTGTCTTACTTCTATATTTCTTTCTTATTAAATGTCAGCATCTACCCCTGAAGTCTTGCCCCCTTCCCCTGTAGGTGTTGCCATCTACTATATTTATTTCTGTCCTTGTAGTGTGATTTAACCAGTTCTTTTCTTTCAAAAAAAAGTACATTATCATATTGACTTTTGATATCTTTTCCTTCTATCATTTTGGAATTGGAGTTGTCTTTTTAAAGCATATCTTGGATTTAAAAACTGTGTGCCTGTTAATCTGAAACCTGCTTAGCTGAATTCCTGTCCTTCTGCCTGGACCTGACATTTAGAAATTACATGTGCTTATTAATTCTTAGCTACTTGTACACCTGACCTCATCTCTGCTCCAGTAGTTAGCTGGGTGTCTCATGTAATTATTAGGTTCTACTGATATTGGCATCTAACTGTTAACCCTAACACCACCAACATTCATGGAACCATGGAAACCTATGAGTTTTGATGCTCAGATCTGTAAGGATCTGACTTCAATGACTAATATCCATTTTTAAAATTTATTTTTTTTAAAACTTATAGGAACCTGTCAACCAAAATTTGGATACTTATTTTATACTGGAACATGGTATTCTGAATGTTCTGCCTCTGTCTTTTGTCTCCCCACTCTGGTTCCACATGACCCCCAAAAAGAGTGAGGGAGAACTTTTTTTTCATTTCTGCAACAAAATGAAATTCTGTTCCATCAATATCTTTTTGCTTTGCCAATCATTATTTCCTTATAATACTGAGGTAAAAATAGCACAGAGACAATATCTGGAGGGATGGATTTTTGGAAGTTGAAGAATGCTAGGGTCTTAGAGCTTGCTTTTTATACTAAAGCTAGAACTACAATGGTATTTTGCATTTGTACTGCGCTTTTATTGTGTTTGGTAGATTAAGGAAAAATATTCATCCTGACTATCTTCTCCAAGTACTCTTTTAAGGCTAGAGTAACTACAGCTTTCATTGGTTGAGAGTGTGGGAGAAGTCAGGGTTCAGGCTGGGGGGATAGTCTCTATTGCTTCCTTTCCAGATGTGGCTGTTTGCCTCATTGTTTTGGGATCTAGCTTCAGTAGACTCTAAAGGACATCCAGTCTTCTAAGAACAAAGAAGTTAGAGACCCCCCCGCTTCTGTGGAGTTGAAGAAACAAAATGAAAAGAAATTAGTTCAGACTTCAGTCAGAGGGATTTAGGTTAGCTGGGAGTAATCCTGTTAGATGTGAACATTTGAATAAAGTTGCTGAGGAAAAGTTTTATTCCCTGGGGATGGACTGCCTACCATTTGACTCATTACTGTGCTAGGCAGAGTGAAGGCTACAAAAGAGATGTGTGTGTTTAAGGAGATTTTAACCTAGTCCAAGAAACAAGGTGAACAATAAGAGCAGGATTTTCTCTACCACACACCAAAGAGTAGCTAGACATTCTCTGCCTAGGGACCTTCAAGGACAGAGAAACCACTTGACTTTTGGATAATTCTAGTGCTTAGGAAATTTTTCTTCTTCTCCAGCCAGAATTTGCCTTTGCAAAAACTTTTGTCCTCTGCTTCACATTTTACTTTTGGGAAGAGATTTCTAAGTGTAGTTGAAGAAAGTTGAAGTTAGGAAGAATTGAGTTCAAATTTGGCCTCAACTGCCTAGCTGTGTGACTTTGGGCAAGTCACTTAACCTCTGCTCATCTCAGTTTCCTCAACTAATTAAAAAAACCCCTATCCTGCAGGATTGTTTTGGGGATCAAATGATGCTTAATATACAATAAGCACTACATAAATGCTTGTTCATTTTTCCTATTATCATATATAGTTCAGTAGTCATATGGTTCAATAATTTTTTTTAGTTTTTTTTTTTGCAAGGCAAATGGGGTTAAGTGGCTTGCCCAAGGTCATACAGCTACGTAATTATTAAGTGTCTGAGGCCAGATTTGAACTCAGGTACTCCTGACTCCAGGACTGGTGCTCTACCCACTGAGCAACCTAGCCGCCCCCAATAATATTATGTTATATTTGCACCCAACAATTAGTTTAGCTAGTTCCTGACTTTCTTTTTTTTGGGGGGGGGGGTATAAGGCAATGGGGTTAAGTGACTTGCCCAAGGTCATACAGTTATAAGTATTAAGTGTCTGAGGCCAGGTTTGAACTTAGGTCCTCCTGACTTCAGGGCCAGTGCTCTTATTCATTGCACCACCTAACTGTCCCTAGTTCCTGGCTTTCATAATGAATAATCACTGGACATTGAAACACATACTGATTTTCTTTTTGGATAGTTTCTGAACTATAGTTGATAGTTTGAGATTTCCAAACTGAATTTTCTGAGTTTGCTAAATTGACATATATTTTAAATCCAATCATTTAGGATTTGGTATGTAAATGGTAAAACATGGTCTAGGGGATAGTAAGCCTGATTTTGAATCAGTGATACAGGGTTGCAGTTTCTCTCAAAACCTGAGATATGCTGGTAAATTTTTAACAGTTGACTGTGTAAGGTGGGTGGGGGGTTGGGGGGGGAGACTATGCAGGATATACCTTTAAGATGAATCTGAAAAAATATTTTTCCATCAGACACATTAGTAGTGGTTTCTTCATTGTTTATTAAATCAGATGATCAACAAAATGATAAATTAAGCTCTTATTGGTCTTATTTTCATAGTGTAAATTATATAAACACTGAAAACTTAAGTCTTTCTGAGCTGATTAGAGCTGGTTCCAACATATTCATGCTTATGACCTATATTGATATTGTGACCCTAAGTAAATTGCTTAATCCAGAGAACTCTGACTATAAATTTTAGATGAAGTACCAGTTTATATTGGTAGAGAGATCTTATTCATGGGGTGTTTACTTCATCAATGAAATTACAGATCTAGACTGTATGAGAGGTATCTTACCATTTCCTGGAGGCATAAATGTAAAAATGCTGTCTACCCCTGAAGAAGCTAACATTCTACTAGAGAGGACAGCTCATTCATACACAGGTAAATATCATACAAGATAGAGTGTTATGGGGGTGCCTAGGTGCTGCAGTAAATAAAGCACCGGCCCTGGAGTCAGGAGTACCTGGGTTCAAATCTGGTCTCAGACCCTTAATAATTACCTAGCTGTGTGGCCTTGGGCAAGCCACTTAACCCCATTTGCCTTGCAAAAACCTTAAAAAAGAAAAGATAAAGTGTTATAAGAGGTTCAGATACAGTGCTCTAGTAAAATTGGACCAGTGAAAATCTTTTCATTTATGGGGATCAGAGAAGGCCTTGTGGAAGTGGGGTATTAATGGAGTATTAAAGAAAATTCCAAAAGCTAGAGATCAGGAGGTAGTGCATTTTTGAAAAAATTTTTTATTTATTTAAGGCAATAGGGTTAAGTGACTTCCCCAAGGTCACACAGCTAGGCAATTATTAAGTGTTTGAGGTAGTATTTGAACTCAGTTCCTCCTGACTCTAGGGCCAGTGCTCTGTCCACTGCACCACCTAAGCTGTCCCCTCTAGTGCATTCTATTTTTTTTTCTTTTAGGTTTTTGCAAGGCAAATGGGGTTAAGTGGCTTGCCCAAGGCCACACAGCTAGGTAATTATTGTCTGAGACCGGATTTGAACCCAGGTACTCCTGACTCCAAGACTGGTGCTTTATCCACTACACCACCTAGCCACCCCTAGTGCATTCTTTAAATGAGAAATAGCTTACAGGAATGAACAGTGGCAGGAGATGGAATTTAAGTGTAGGGAACAGTCAACAATTATCCAGTTAGGGTGGAGTATAATAAATGTAAAAAGGAATAATGTTATATAAATTTTTAAAATGAGATTATATTCTAAGTATAGAGGGTTTTAAACTAAAGAGTTAATATTTTCTCTTTTAAAGGCAATGGGGAATCACAGAAGGTTTGAGGCTATGAAACAATTTGCCTAGACTTAAAGAGCACAATGTATAGGGGAAAAGTACAAGATTTAGAGTAATAGGATCTGGATTCCATTCTTGCTTCTGTCACCTACCAGCTGTGTGACTTTAGATAAGCCAGTCTCCTAGTACTTAAGTTTCATTTAATATGAAAGTTTTGAAAAAAATGACTTTTTAAGGTCTCTTTCAATTCTAAATCCCAACCCCTATTTCTTGGATATTTATATGACAGATGGTTTGGAGAATAGACTTAGAAACAGGAAAATAGACCATCTACGTAGCTATTAAAATAGAATAAATAATAGAAAATGAAGGCTTGAACTAGATTTTTTGCAGTGTTAGCTGGAAAGAAGGGAATAGATGTGGAGGGAGACTTGGTAGGACTTGATGACTGATTGGTTAAGATTATCATGAACCATACTGAAGGAGGGAAAATGAGTACTCAGTAAAATAGTGATAAAATTCAGTGAAATTCCTGATGAGCTGAACAGAAAATTTGACTTTCAAATACAAGTCTGAAGAGAAGCATAATAAAAGGTAAATAGGAAAGAGAAATTATAAGGCATTCAATAAGGTTACAATTATTTGCATTCCTATATAGGAAGATGATACTTTTAACTCCTAAGAACTTTTACATTATTAGGATAGTTAGGAGTGTATATAGAGGGCATGGTGTAACCTGAATATGATGGGATAGCTAAAAATTATATGAAATTAAGGGATGAGGAAAGAGGGATACCCTGGGAGAAGGTGAAAAGGAGAGGTAGAATGGGGGTAAATTAGCTCACATAAAAATAAGAGGTGTGAAAGAACTTTTACAGTAAAGGAGAAGTTGTGGGGTGTTGTGGGGTGGGATGAGGGATCACTTGAACCTTATTCTCATTGGAATTGACTTGAAGGAATAACACACATATTCAGTTGGGTATGGAAATCTAATACTTCAGAAAAGTAGGAGGGAAAGGGTATAATAGAGGGGGGGGGAGGAGAACTAATAGAAAGGAAGGACAATTGGGGGATTCAGTTGTCAGAAGCTACTTTTGAGGAAGGACAGGGTTAGGTCTTGAGATTGGATAACTGGGATGATAGTTATATCTTTTAACTAAAATTATAAAGTTAAGAGGTGCAAATTTATGAGGAAAAGAATTTCAGTTTTTTTACATGTTAAGTTTGAGCTATCATTAGGACATTCAGGTGGAACACCAAGTAAACATTTTGAGATACAGAAATAGAGTTTGAGAGTGAAAGAAGACCTAACTGCATACATAGATTAGTTATTAGGCTGGCTACTTAGGAGACTTATATATAGATATGATAATGTAACACAGTAGAAACAGATGAGGTCATCAAAGGAGAGATTATGGAGGTTGCAGAGCACCTAGGGCAGACTTGGAAACATTTTTTGGGGACAGTAAAGGAGAAGCAGAAAGAGTAGCCAGAAAGGGAAGTGAGAAATGTTTTAGAAGGCCAGTTATAAGAGCTTCCAGAAGAGAGAGAATGATCAACTTTGATACAGCTACTACCTTGGTTCAGGCCCTCATCACCTCATACCTGGACTATTACAATAGCTTGCTAGTTGGTCTCCCTGCCTGGAATCTCCCCATCCTTGTACAGCCTCCACTCATTTGTCAAACTGCTCTTCTGTAAGTGCCAGTTTGACAGGATCATGCCCTTCCCCCCATTCATTAAATTTCTGTGGCCCCCACAAGAATCAGATATAAAGTCCTCTGGCTTTCATGGACCTTCAAAACCTGGATACTTCCTACCTTGACAGTCTTCTTACCTCTTACTGCCACATATTCTTCAGTCCAGTGACAGTGACCTCCTTGCTGTTCCTAGCACATGGCCCATCATCTCCCAGTACTGGGCATCTTCACTGATTGTCTTTCATTTTTAGAACAGGCTCTTTCCTCATTGCCACCTCTGATTCCAGTTAATGAAGCCTTTCCTAATCTTTTCTCTGATAGTAAATGCAATTTACTATGTATGTATTTTGCTTGTATATGGTTTGCATATCTCCCCTATTAGCCTAGGAACTGCTTTAGAGCAGAGATTGTTTTTACAATCTTTCTTGGTATTCCAACACTGAGCCTAGTGCCTGTTAGATAGTAAGGACTAAAGTGTTAGTTGATTGACTAGGAAAGATTGAGACTTGGAGAATAAGATGTTTCTAGATAGGAAACGGGAGAAGTGAAGGCAGGTAGGGATTGGAATAAAGTATAAGTATAGGAGGTGGAATAATAGGAGTGAAATTGCATGTGAATGAAATAAGGAAATAAGAGTGAGATAGTAAGGTTGGATTTTGGTAGGTTTCAAAAGTCTTGCAGAAAAGATTAAATTTAAGGTAGTTTGATTAGGGATCAATAAGATGCAAACTGTCTTTGAGAAAGATGATTGCAGTTGGTTGCATAAGAGTTGAAAGACTGAGCCTGCATGAGTAAGACAGCTAGGAGGCTAAGAGCACAATCCAAGCATGAGATAATGTGCACCTAGATTAAGGTGGTGGGAAATCAAATAGATTTCAAAGGAAAAATATTCCAGATTTCAGTCAAGCAATAAGCATTGCTAAAGTGGTTTTTATGAGTTAGTCATTATGACAGGAACTGGAGATCTGTCCTCCAGTTTAATTCTACAGGATAGACATGTTCTTGTTTGCGAATTCCACAGCCCTAAAGATCCTAAAGCTCTCTTGAAGAGTGATCCCTTCTCCTTAGATCTTTTGACTGGAGACCAATAAACAAGAGGCCAGGCTAGAAGTTTAATTAGCATCAGTTGATGAGCTGTTGACAGGTAGCAACTCCTAGGAGCAGATGCACACACACAGACACACAGACACACACAAACACACACTCCTTTAGGAGAAGTGAGGCTGCTCAGCTACTTTCCTTATTTCATTGAATTGTAGATCAAGTGATTTGGGGGAGTAGAGAGAATATCTTAACCTCAGAATTACCTTGTTACTCTAGATTCATTGATTAGAGTGGAGGCTTCTTTTTGAAAAGAGGTTCAGTAAAATCCATTTCTTTGATCTCTAAAGTTACTTACCTTGTTGGAGTGAGGAGAGATGATTTTTCCACTAAACTTACAAAGGGGTTTTTCATTTTCTCTACATTCCCATATGCCCCCTCACGGTTTTAACATGCACAGTTGTCACTTTCTCTAGCCAGTTGTGTCCCCAGAAGAGAGACTGATACTTCAAAAAATTCCAGGGGGATAATGTTTCTATCCTGTTTAACTCCAGATCTCAAGCCCAAACTGGTATGCTTCCCCCTAACAGTCAGCCAGTAGGTATAGTTTGGTGGCATATACAACTATTATCCCTGCTATCAAGTCATTTGAATCACTTGAGTTCAGGGGTCCTGAGCTACAGTAGGGCTAAAGTGATTGAGTATCCACCCTAAGTTCAGTACCAGTATGGTGAGCCTCTGGAGAGGGGTGTGTCCTGGAGATGGAACTGGTCAGTAGTGAGATCACCACTCTATTTTCGTCAGCCCCCCTCCCCCCCTCCCATTAGAGGGTAGGCAAACCCTCTTCATTTCTTACCTGACTGCATTGTTTGGGACTTCTTGATTCTCCACTATGGCCTGGCTTCTCCTCCTCACACACCTCCCCTTTGCTTTTTAGCTTCCTCTTGTGTGTTTTCCCTCATTATTTTGTAAATTCTTCCAGGGCAGAGACTATTTTTGGATATCCAATACTTAACTTAGCAAGCCTGTCATATAGGAGAGCTAGATGGCACAGGTCTGGAGTCAGGAAATCTGAGTTCAAGTTTGGCCTCAGACACCAGCTCTGTGACCCTGGGCAAATCATTTAACATCGTTGGTTTCAGTTTTCTCATCTGTAAATGAACTGGAGAGGGAAATGATAAACTATTCCAGTATCTTTGTCAAGAAAGCCCCAAACGTGGTGACAAAGAATAAGACATGGCTAAACAATAATAATTTTTATTGATTAATCAAACAGATTGTCAATAGCCACAGTACTTTCAGCCTGGCTGAGATAGAGAAACACCAAATCTCTAAATAAATAAAACAAAACAAAAAGCCAGTATACTTAGAGCTCTGACAAAGGTATTTAATCAAATGTTTTAGCAACCCTAGTAATTACAAATCATTTCCCCTTAAATTTAGAGGCAATACACCCGCAATATAGAAGAGGGTAGAATGGGCAAGAACTCAGGAGTACAGTGTTTTGTTGGGCATAAGCGTAAGGGACACAATCTTGATCTGGACCTGGAAGTTCTTATTTTAGAGTATTCTCATAAAATTTGTTATGAATCACTCTCTGTACTGGTAACCTGCTGGGCTCCTACTTAGCAGGTAGGTCATTTGGTGGCTATACTGACTTCTCATTGGCTTCCTAATTTCAAGTCTGGGTAGGGAAGGAGGCTTTGCTTCTGGGCAGCTGCAGATGGACAGATGGGGTCATGTAAATATCTCTTCAGGAGGGTTTGCTCTGATCTCCAGTAATCACCTTATTTCTGAAGTTATATATCTCCTTCAGGGCTAGAGAAGGAAGAGAGGTTTGCTCTTCCTTTTTTACACATTCTTCTTCACTTAGAAGCCTCTTGTTTCAGCAAATTATTCCATGTTTCCTTGGGGCTTTCAGATGTTTTTGTTTTTTGCCTCCCAAACTCTTTTGAGAATCTTAGGTAGATAAAAAAGTGGCTTGGGGCTTAGGTATGAATTAGGTAGTCTTTGTCTAAAGATATGCCTTCTTTATCTTGCTAACCTCTTATATGTAATTATGGTTTTTAAACCTTCTACACTTTCTAGTGAGAAAAAAGTCTATTTTGGGAAAGATTTTTACTGTTCATTGTCTATCATTGAGCCTCTACAGAACTTTTAACTCTTACCAAAGTCTCACTAGGACATCTTACAGCATAACTTTTTCTGCCCTTGGATGGAGGACATACTATCACCTGCTGTGTGTAACCATTGTAAAGAGTTGTTTGTGTACTTTTCCCTTTTAGACTGTGACCTCTTCGAAAGCACAGCCTGTCTTTTGTCTTTCTTTGTAGCTACAGCCTTTAATACTGTGCTGAACACAATGTAGTACACAATGCCATCTGACTGAAGAAGCACAGCAGCCAGCCAGTTTGTCTGGACCACAAGAGGGTGTCAAGGGGAGAAAAATAATAAGTATGGGAAGGTGGTTTGGAGATAGATTGGAACTAGGTTGAGAATGGCTGTAAAGTGTCTGATTTGATTTAGACTGCAGAGTTGATTTCACACTTTTACCCTGATAGAATGGCAATATTGACCTAGTGTAGAGTAGAAATTGGAAAGTAGAGATGATTTGGGAGATCAGGCTTAGGCTCAGTGATAATAAAGCCTCCATCTGAACTTTTTTCTCAAGCCACCTTCTATTCACTTTCCATCAAACTTTTCAGGTCTTGTTGGTGGGAGACAAAAAGAATGGAGAGGGAAAAATAGATGCATGTTTACTTTGATCATAGGAAAGGGATAATAAAGTTAATTTTACCTCTTCTGTAGATATGTGTACACACATATTCTCATTGTGAATGCAGATCAATGTAAAACTAACCGATACATGCAAAGTTAAAAGCATTGTCCAAGGGTATTATTCAGGTAAAGCTTATGAAATACATAATTTAGCAGTCACATCATGCTAGCAATTATGAGTGAGAAATGAGTTTTATGTTTATTGGACTGTCTTTAACCAAACATAAGATAAAAAAAATGAATCTATTGTCTTTTCAATTGCAACTCTAATTTCTTGAATAAGCAGGGTTTATGGAGGTGGGGTGGAGCCTGAAGTAGATGGTAAATTTTTGCCTTGAAGGAGAAAAGATAACACTGACATCTCATTCAGTTCTTATCTCAGGGCTCCTGGTAAAGGCTCTAGTCTATTATTCCTGAATTGGATGGTTCTAGAATTTTTTCATCAGTGATAAGAGGAAGAAATCAACTATAAGTGACCTAAGAGACTCATGTTTAATAGACTTTAGAGCTAGAAAGATCTTGAATCATCTAGTCTAAACCTTTCCTTTTATAAATATGATGAAGAAACTGGCCCTTACTTTCTTCATCATGTCTACAGAAAGTAAAGTAAAACATCTTGTTCAATCTCTCACAGGGAGTAAATGACAAGAGTTGATATTCAAAACCAGCATCAGAAAATACTGCTATTGAATATTTTCATCTTATAACACTTGTGACTGACAAATAGTAGGTAATTAGGATTTGTTGTTGATAATATTGTTTGACAATGAAAATAATTTTCAAATCTTTATTTTTCTGAGAATTGGAAGGGTTCTTCTCTAATGGACTTGAGTGAATGAAAATATTGCTAAAAGATCATGGTTGCCATTGGTTTCATTTTATTACATGTTTTTGATGTAATGTTTGTCCCTCATTCTCAAAGAGTACCATGACATACTATGACATCAGGGAAGTGCTATGACAAGTACATGAATTGGATTTGCTAAGTCACCAGCTTCACTTTCTCCTCTAGAGCTATCTGGGTCCATCAGCCAGCTATACATCAGCCAGCTATACATCAGGATCACTGGAGATGGCCCTGAATGTGAGGCATTCAGGGTTAAGTTAACTTGCCCAAGGTCACATAGCTAGTTAGTGTCAAATATCTGAACTCCTGTTCTCCTGTCTCCAAGGTCACTGAGCTACCAGGTTGTTAAGAATGATTTCCTTGTAAAGTACTATGCACTATGGATTTTTAGAAAAGTCTTATAAGTTAGCTGAATTTTCAATTTTTCTTTCTTTCTCTAAAGGTAATAGTGTTGGGTAATTCCTCAAACAAAAAGTCTAGGGATCCTTAGGGAGAATAAGTACCCTTATCATGGACCCAATTTTGACAAATTAAGAGACAAGACTAAAAGATAAAATTTAGCATTAGACGATGTGGCAGTTTTTGGGCCATTACACCTGGAAGAACAAAGGAAAATTATCAGATGCAGGGTCTTTTTATGTAGCCTTTGGGTGGTAAAGTAAGGCTGCTTAGTCACTTTATTTGGAAGCTGAATAATAGGCATAAGATGTTGGATGATCTTGGGAAAAATATGTTAACCTTGGGGTCTAGAGTAATGTAGGTCGTTTGCTCCAGTGGGATATGTCAATTCTTAGAGATTAATTTGAACAGAATATTGTAATGGGGCAGAAAATCTCTTAAGATGGTGAATATTTTCATTCACTCAAGTTCTTTAGATATCCTTTAAGATAGAAATCCTTGTCCTGGACAGTGTGATAAAGAGAAAATGTATTTCCCTAAACTATGTCTACCTTCTCCATAACAGTTCCTGATAACTTCTCAAAACTTAAATGTTTCCTAGATATCTAAGAGACATTTCAAGTGTGGTAGACTCTATAGGAAGAGGCACCTGCCTTCCCAATGAATTGCCATTTTCCTAAATGAGATGAGACAGGTTAAGGTCAGGAAAAAATTTCATCCTGAGTAGTTGATGGGGAAATGCCCTTCTCTGTGTGGAGGACAGAGCTGGGGCCTGGGCCGGGGAAGAGGGAAAGCTCAAAGGCCGTGACACTTGCCCCAGAACCCTGAGGTTTCCCAGATTGGAAGTGGGTGATGCCTGCCTCTAACCTAACAGGTGGGGTGCGTCTGCCCTCACGCAGATGTGAGTCCTGAGTCGGATCATGGGGATGCAGAGAGGGCCAGAAAGGGAAGGTGTCGTCTCCGAAGACACCCTAATACACGCAGGAGCTGCGGGGAGATCTGCCCGCCGAGGCTCGCAGAGAGCGCGTCCTCAGGCCGCGGTGCGGGTGCTCCTGGCTGCCCGCCCCGCGCAGGCTGCCGGGGACGGGTCTGCGTCCATCGGGGCGAGCAGAATCCCATTTCCCATCTCCCCCTCCATTCGCTTCCCCCCAGCACCGGCGGCCGCGGGGCTCGGCCCAGCCCGGGCCTGGCCTTGGGCAGAAGCCGCCCTCGGTTCCAGCTCCCGCTGCGGCTCCTCCGGGGCGCGCTCTGCCCGGGGCCCGAGCGCAGCTGCCGCCCCCCGCCCCCTTGGGCCCGGAGGGAGGGGAAGGGGAGGAGCCGGAGCCTCGCGGCAGCAGTCCCCAGGGAGGCGAGAGGTAGATAGGCGGGCCCGGGCGCAGAGCTGCCAGCATCCTTCCCGGCTCCGTCTGCAGCCCCGCGCTGCCCTGCCGGGCCAGCTCGCCCCCGCCCGCTCCCTGACTTCTTTTGTGTTCTCTCCCCTGTCTACAGAACCTACTTATAACTCCTCAGGATATAAGATAGCGGATGATGAGATGTCCCGGACGTCCATTGTGGACCCGGAGGAAGCGCCCTCTCGCACCATTTTCTTCAACCGGGTCCAGCCGACCAAGTTCCACGACAATCGGGTCAGGTAAGAAAGGGAGGCGGCGGGGCGGGGGGGGGGGGCGGCAAGGAGAGAGCCCCGTGCACACCCCGGGTGCGGCGGGCCGGGCAGCGAGCCTCCCTGCAGACGAGAGCCCCCCGCCCCTTCCCCATGGGCTCAGGTGCTGCTCCGCTGCCTCAAGCCCCCGGTTCTGGAGCCCCGAGCGAAGGCTCCAAGCCCGCCTCCGCCCCCCCGGGATCCTGCCTCCTCCCCAGGCCCTCACTCAGGGGATCCCCTCGAGCCTCTCGGTGAGCAGGACTGTGCAGCCTGCCGCTGGATGACAGTGTTTACAGACCTCACAGGGATCCCTTTTTAAAAGAGAAACGGCAGCTTCATGAAGCTCCGTTACCCAAGCTAATTCACCAGACAGCTTGTCACGAGAAGCACCTGGCTGTCATGGCTTTGAGATTAGAGTAAGGAGAACTCGTTTTGTCCAATGATTAGTATTTAAACATAGAATTCAGGATGCTTTGAGAGGTGTTGTCCAAACCTCTCATTTTGCTGATGAGGAAACGGACTGGAGGAGGTGAAGCTGTTGTCTGGGCTCATTACTACAAGCTAGCAGGAACCTAATGCTACAACTTGGTGTCTTTGACTTGGAGGGTCTGCTTAAAATATTCTACCTTTTTATTGAGAAGAATAAATATTTTGTCTGTTCTATTAAAGATTATGCCAACAGCTATCATAAGTGACTTTGAGTAAAACAGTGGTACTGACATAAGGAGTAACTTCTGTCTTGGTGATGAGCATTATATGTGCCCTAGATTTTCTCTCTGAACCTCTGATCAGAATAGAGTGATTAGTGTTGTCTTCAGTATGAAGATAGCATAATATTACTGTTAGAAAAGTACTTGCTTTTTATCCCATTTTCAGACTTGTTCTCTTATTGATGGTAAGATGTTGCTGATTTGCTCCATTCATTCAATAGTTTTCTAAACTGCTCATATGGCCAGCTTCCATTTTAGAAGAAAGAATTTCTTTTCTGGGCTATTCTAGTCCTGGGCTATGCCCACCTGTATTAATTCATATCCTTTGCTATAACCTGTCTGTATAAAGTTAAAAAAACACATAAAATTATTTTACTTTAAGACTGAAATTGAACCATTAGGACATTTCTCTTTTTTTTTCCCTAAAAGTTCTTTCTACTGACAGGTGTTCTTTCTATTTGAATTTCAGAGTTTAGACGTTGTGTCCTTATTTATTTTTGTCTTCAAATGTTACAGAGAAAAGTATGATACAAGAAAGACAGTGTGAAAAAACTCCCAGTCCCTTTCATAACTTATATAGAAGGACAGCAGTAGAGGAAGTTTATTCTAATTCTTGCAGTCTATATTAGGACAAAGTTGATTCTAATTTCAAGTTTCCTTGCAATTTAGTGAAATTTTATGAGATTAATTATGAGACTTAAAAACTACTATGTTTCAGATCTGCTATAGTGTGCATGTAAACTATAGAGTACTAATAGAAAAAATGACAAAATGGGTGTCCTTCCTTCTCCCCTCTAATACTTATGTTTTAGGATTAAAATCCCACATAAGGGAACTAAATTGGAATCAAATTATCTGAGTCTTATAATTATTAATTATTAAAATATTATCTGTTTTATATTCAATTTTCATAGTATGTATTATCAGCAAAAAAATTGACTCAAAATTGAAAACTTAGGATCTTAAACATTTAAATGTAACTTGTTTTATTATCAGAAAATCCAAACTTTCTTGATGTACAACATGTCTGTCAGTGGGAATGATAATCAGACTAATCATGTAACATTAACTCTAAGAGGTTTATCATAGTAGCATATCATTTTATCAAGAATTACTTGCAAAACTTGCTTAGATTTTTAATGGTCATCAGAGAGATGTAAACTATGACAACTTTTACTACCAGAGTCTCTTTAATGCTTTCCTTTTTAATTTAAAGATTTCAATCAGTTATTAGTAACCATTAAGGCCTTCTTTTCAGTCAGAAAGATTTATTAGGGTCTAAAACAGGAAAAAATTATTTTTGTAATCAAAATTGTACATCATTATTTAGGATTTTATATTCTTCTTCTCAGACAATAGGAAAATCACATTACTCTGAAGAAAGATAATTTACCATCGAGAGAATTCCTGATTCTAGATCACTGGTGTTTTCCCCCTTAAGTATGATGAAAAAATATTAACTTTTTTCTAGAGAGCAATACTAAATAAATTATTTGAGCTGGGGCATAATTATATAAGGAGTCCACAATTTGGTTGGACCTTGCTTAAGCATAGTTCTTGGTTTCTCACCCCAATCTCTTTACTAACTTGGCAAATTAATTGCCAGTTGGCTATTCTTTTGCTCCTACTTACTAAGGGTGGTCAGGGACTTGATTAAGAAAAGGATCAGAATTGGGAATGTTTGTTCAAGTGACTGTGAAGTCAGGAAATAAAGTATGAGATGGAGGAGATCAGGCTAAGTTTTCAGAAAGTAGGATGATTCTGAGCTTATTTCTCTTATTTTAAAAAATTTAAATATTTTATTTATTTGTTTTTCCTAGTTGGAATGGTAGTTTTTTTAACCTATCATTTTTTTTTTTGCAAGGTTTTGGTTTTATAATTTTTCTCCTTCCCTCCCTTCCTCCCCTTTCTGCCTAACAGAAAGCAATCTGATAAAGACTCTATATTTATAACCATGCTAAACATAGATCAGTATTGAGCAATGTTATGGAGAAGAATCAGATCCAAATGGAAGAAAGAAAATAATAGAGAGGAAAAATGGCATAATAACATAAGAAAGCTTTTAAATATTGAAGATAATAAGCTTTGGACTTCATTTAAACCCCACAGTTCTTTCTCTATACGGATGGTATTTTCTATCAAAAGTCTCTTAAAATTGTCTTTGATTATTGTACTTCTGATCATGATCCCATATTATTCTTAATTTGTATAATATTCTTCTAGTTCTGCTCATTTCATTCAATACCAATTCATGCAAATCTTTTCAGGCTTTTCTGAAATTCTAATGTCTTGAAGAACTATAGTGTTCCATCACATACATATACCAGTTTGTTTAGCCATTCCTCAATTGATGGCTATATCCTCAATTTCCAATACTTTGCCACTACAAAAAAGCTTCTATGAATATGCTATGAATGTGGGATTTTTACCCCTTTTCATAATCTCTTCAGGATATAGATCCAAGAGTGATATTGCTGACTTAAGGGATAATAAGCACATTTTAATTGCCCTTTGGGCATAATTCCAAATTGCTCTCCAGAAAGGTTGCACCAACAATGTATTAGTGTCTCAATTTTCCCACATCCCCTCCAATACTGATAATTTGGATCATATTGGCCAATCTGGGAGGTGTGAGGTGATACTTCAGAGAAGTTTTAATTTGCATTTCTCTGATCAGTAATGATTTAGAGAAATTTTTCATATGACTAGGGTCACTTTGATTTCTTCATCTGTAAATTGCCTCTGCATATCCTTTTTGACTATTTGTCAGTTGGGGAATGGCTTTTTTTTTTTCATAAATCTGACTCAGTACTCTATATTTTTAGTAATGAGGCATTTGTCAGAAATACTAGTTGTAAAAATTGTTTCCCCAGTTTACTACATTTCTTTTGATCTTGGTTACAGTGGTTTTGTTTGTGCAAAAGCTTTTAAATTTAATGTAATCAAAATTATCTAGTTTGTTTTTAATGATGTTCTCCATCTCTTCCTTGGTCATAAACTGCTTCCCTTTCTGTAGATCTGACAGGTAACCTATTCCCTATTCTCCTAATTGGCTTATAATATTACCTTTTATGTCTAATTCCTATACCCATTTCTACCTTATCTTGGTATAGAGTGTGAGATGTTGGTCTATGCCTAATTTCTGCCATTCTATCTTACAGTTGTCCCAGCAGTTTTTTTTTTTTTTTTTTTTTTTATCGAAAGTGAGTTTTTATCTGGGAAACTGGAATTAGGTTTGTCAAACAATAGATTACTATAGTCATTTGCTGCTGTCTCTTTTGCACCTAATCTATTCCACTAATCTACTACTCTATTTCTTATCCAGTACCAAACAGTTTTGATGAATGATGCTTTGTAATATAATTTTAGATCTGATTTGGCTAGGTTGCCTTCCTTTGCATTTTTTCAATTAATTTCCTTGATATTCTTGACATTTTGTTCCTCCATATGAATTTAGTTACTATGTTTTCTAGCTCACTAGAGTAAATTTTTGAAAGTTTGATTGCTATGACATTAAATAAGTGATTTAATTTAGGTGGAATTGTCACTTTTATTATATTAACTCGGCCTACCCATGAGCAATTGACATTTGCCCAATTATTTAGATCTAATTTTATTTATGTGAAAAGTGACTTATGGTTGTTTTCATAGAGTTTTAAAGTCTGCTTTGGCAGGTAAACTCCCAGGTATTTTATGTTGTCTGAAGTTATTTTAATTGGGATTTCTCTTTCTATCTTTTGCTGCTGTATCTTGTTAGTAATATACAGAAATGCTGAGGATTTATGTGGATTTATTTTATATTCCATGACTTTGCTAAAATTGCTAATTGTTTCCAGTAGTTTTTTAGATGATATTCTAGGATTCTTTAGGTATATCATCATATCACCTGCAAAGAGAGAGTTTTATTTCTTCATTACCGATTCTGATTCCTTCCAATTTCTTTTTCTTCTCTTATTGCTTAAGCTAACATTTCTAATCCGATATTGAATAATAGTGTTGATAATAGTCATTCTTGTTTGAACCCTGATTTTATTGGGAATGATTTTAGCTTATCCCCATTACACATAATGCCTGTTGATAGTTTTGCTTCTGGGCTTATCTTAAGAATAAGGAATAATATCCTAGCCTTAGGAATCCTGGGAAGCAGGAAGGAAAGATTTGCCCTAAAACTAGATGTACTCTGTATGCCACCTCAGTTTGATAGCTTTGAAATGTAGAGGTTTACCTTAGACAATTTCTTTCTAATAACCTCTTATTTTACAATTAGTAACCAAGTCCCCTAGGGCAGCTAAGTGAGACAGTGGATGGAGTAGATGGTGCAGTGGATAAAACACATGAGCTGGAGTCAGGAAGATTCATTTTCCTGAGTTCAAATCTGACCTCAGATACTCACTAGTCTGTGACCCTGGGTGGTAAGTCATTTAACGCTGTTTGCCTGAGTTTCCTCATCTGCAAAATGAGCTGTATAAATAATTGGCAAATGCCAAGAAAACCCCAAATGGGATGACAAAGAGTTAGAAACAACTGAGCAACAAAAACTGAGACCCCAAATACTCAAACTAGAAATAATGCTGGTATTTCACCTTAAATCTGTGTAGTTTCTTTCAATCATTCACAAAAATAATACCTTTTTTGTGTAACATAATTCATGCTAATGAGCTACAAATACATCTTTTACTCCTAGACATTAATCTGCATAATAGTCAACATGGCATCATGGATAGAGAGCTGACCTCAAAGCCATGAAGTCTGGAGTTCATTTCATCTTTTTAACCCAAACTCAGAACTATAGAAAGCTCTGAAAAATTATATGATAGATGATATCTGTAGAAGGAGGGCCTTCCATTGATGAAATGACAAATCATAGAATCACCTTGACATGTATCACTTGGAAATATTAGTTGAAAGTAGTTGGAAAAATGATGTGACGTATCTCAACATAAGATAATGTACCTCATTTATATAGCAAATGCCTTTCTACAAAGTTGAATTTTTTATACAAAGTCAAATTTTAGTAGTTTGAATTGTGGTCTACATCTCCTATGAAAACTTTTTTTTTTTTTTGTTATGTGAAGAACCATCTTCTAACTTGATTTGTCAAGCTAGTTTACCCGTATTTACTCAGAGTAGGATATACCTGTGTGCCAAAATCAAGTTAAAAAAGCAACTCACACTCAGTGTTCACAAATCAGTATTCATATAATCAGGAACTGGGCCTTGTGCCTAGATGTGGCCTTTCTATGTGGATGTGAACATCTAATTCTTGAAATGGGACTTCAAAACTATAACAAGTCATTTTCACGGATCTTTTGAGATTGAATTCTTAAAAGCTAGATGAAATGTAACCATATGCCCAGGTATTTAATACATCATCCATTTCAAGTGGGAGTTTTCTCTATAGCAAAAATAACTCGAGTTCAAGCAGCCAGTTACTAGAGCAGCAGCCAAATAGCATCAATAGTATTTTAATTGAAAAAGGATACAAAAGCTTTCTTCCTCAGTTAGTCTTATATGTCACTGAAGTAATATTGAATATCGGGAAAATGTTGCCTTGAATTCACTGACTTTAAATTATAGTCGTCTTCTTCTCTAAAGTAATGGCTCTCTATTAGTATTATACAGGATCATAATTTATTTTAGCATCACTGCAAGTTGTTTATGTGCTAAGATCCTGATTTTTGGAACCTCTTTTCTGATATTGACAAGATGAGATTTTTGCCTCTAAAAAAATGAAAAGATGACAAATCCATCTTGGATGGGGATTATATCAGCTTATTTTACACTTGAAGGACCTATGGCTTCATCCATCTGGCTATTCTTTCCAGTCACACAGATCACATCCCTTTCAATGTCTTAAAGGATGATTTTGACTTTCCATGCACCCTCCACTCACGAAATTATCACTAGATAGCTAAGCTTCTATCTGTGAACCTCTCCAGAATAATCTTTAATTAGGTGTCAGATGAGATATACACACAAAGTTCATTTTCAGGATCTTTACTCACATCCTTTCCATCTTGACAGGACTGTCAGAGCCTATGCTTGTAAAATCCATGGTCATTTCTGCTTCATCTTGTAACACTGGAGTAGAGACCTTCTATAAGAAAGATTTTTAGCAGAAAAGTCTATTGGAGCATGTGTTTTAATACTTTGATCATTGCAAGTTAAGCAGTATTTGATGATTATGATGACTTTTATGGTAACAGAATGTGAGTATATTTATGCAGCCCCCGAGATATTAAGGAGCAGGGGAGAGGGAGAATTGGAAGAAGGACTATAATCAATTTGTGATCTACCATCTTCCATCATTTATATTGCAAGTAAAAGCTTCAGAGATCAAGAAGAATAATATTTTGGATAAAATGTGGAAGTTTTAGAAGGCCCTGAGTGTGAAACAGATATTCCCATGATGCAAAACAAGATAATATAGACTTTAAGTACCTCAAGGGTTAGAACTGCCCCTTTTAAAAGACTTCATATCCCTAGGAATTATTATTGTTATTTAGGTGCCTAACAAAGGTTTGTAGAATTGGTATGTTTTTTAAAAATGTCAATCAAAAGCATTTATTTACCATTTTTGAAAACATTATTTATAATAATCTCTGTCTTATGAAATAGCCTCCACATTTTCACCCTCTCTCAATTTGGTTTCTGAGTCAGTCATGTTCATTATGTCTTGCAGTTCAAGCATTGAGCACTCAATGAAAATGAATGCAGTGAGATGATTGTCGTATTCCTTTTTATATAAATACCAACAAATGCCAGAGAACAAATACAAGCCCTCCATGGAATCTTGTAACTAACATTTTTGACCAGTGCAAAAAAGATTGAGAACACCTGCTGATTTACTAGGGTAGTCAGATAAAGCAACCTCTAAGATGAAGTGCTGTCATAGGCATTTTCTAGTCCAGTCATCTATTCTGTACCCATGTTTATTGAGTTTTATTCTTTGAAGCTAAAGAGTAAGTCAGCCAGTGTTTTATGTGAGACACTAACCAATTTTTGTATTCTTACTGCTCGCAAGTAAAGACTAAATCTCTAAAAAATTAGAAAGAAGGCTGCTTAAATGACTTCTTTGCTTATCTTTAATAATTTCAGAGACTAATAACTATATGTTAAAACTATCCAAGTGCAAGCATAAGTCATAGTTGTGAGTAGTAGGTTTAAAAAAAATTTCAATTACAAGCATTTATTTTCTCTCCCTTCTGCTAAATTTCACCTTCTCTGCCTCCTGAAACCTTAACAAGTAACAAAAAAACAAAACAAAAACAACATTGTAAAAATAGGCCTAGTCAAGTAAAACAAATTACTACATTGTCCGTATCCAAAAATATGTCTCATTCTGTACCTTGAGTGTATCACTTTTGCCAGGAAGCAAATAGCATGTTTCATTATCTTTCCTCTGGGATCATGGTTGCTCATTGTGCCGGTCAGTGGTCTTTTTTCTTTACAATGTATATTGTATCAATTGTTCTTCCAGTTTAGGTGCTTCCAGTTTTATTCACTTCTTTAAAGTAATCCCTTTCACCATTTTTAAATACACAAGTATTATCCACTCCATTCCTATATCACAATTTGCCAGTTCTTACAAATAATGGATATTATCTTACTTTCCAGTTTTTGGCCACCACAAAAAGAGCTGTTAAAATAGTTTTATACACATCAATCCTTTTTCTCATTCTTTAGTGTAAGTAATAAGTTAGGAGCTGTTTGGCAGAGTGACTAGACCACTGGACCTGCAGTCAGGAAGATCTGAGTTCAAATTCTGATGCAGGCATTATTGGATATTATGACCCTGAGCAAGTCATTTAACCTGTCAGCTTCAATTTCCTTAAGTGTAAAATGGAAAAATATTTCTCATGAGTTGTGAGAATCTAATAAGAACATTTATAAAGCCCTTGACGTGTTTCCCAATATGCTATGAGGTACTTCTAGGAATTTAATAAATCTCTTATTCCCTTCCCTTAGTTAAAAGAATCAACTGGTCAGACTATAGCATTGCTCAGGCTCTGTCTTCTTTCCTTTGCCTTAAATGCTGTTGTCTATTATCTCTTGACATCCTCTATCACCACTTAGAAGGTCATCTGGAATCAGCTAGGATGATGTCAGTAGGCATCTTAGGGCATTTCAGGTCTCTCAGAGATGTTACCTTCAGGAGGCACAACAGCAGTTGTGTGGGTTGAGATTGTGTCATGGTCTTAACTCTTTCATGCTAACTCATGACTCTCTGAAGCTCCAGAGAGAGGAGAAGCCATCAATTTAGAGACTGTTAGGTTTTGAGATCCCTTAGGATACTTGGTTGTCTCTATCTGGTGTTCACAGGGTAGCTTTTTAGAACAGGAAGAATTGGAAAGAAGATATGGAAAAGAAACATTGTGGAAGGTATTTGGAAAAGTAGGAGTTGCAATTGCCTGGATAATGGTAGAGTATAATAAGATGAGTATGCACTATGTGGAGTCCTCCTGAGATATCTGAAAAGAGGGTTACATTTTCATCCTCCATTAGTAGGATATATAATCTTTGGTTTATTCTTAACATTTCAAATGATTGTATTTTCCATTATCAACAAATGGTACTTTTAACATTTCTACAAGGAGCTGGATAATTCTGATGGTGAATGATCTCCTAGCCAGCCCTTCCTTTCTTTCTCCAAACCCTGGCAAAAGCTGGCAAAAGGAAAATAGAGCTTTCTTTTTTTTTTTTGTTTTTTTTTTGCAAGGCAGATGGAGTTAAGTGGCTTGCCCAAGGCCACACAGCTAGGTAATTATTAAGTGTCTGAGGCTAGATTTGAACTCAGGCACTCCTGACTCCAAGGCCGGTGTTCTATTCACTGCGCCACCTAGACACCCCTGAAATAGAGCTTTCTTGAGAGCTCATCTGGGTAGCCATGGAAGAGACATGACCTATTCAGAATGATCTTCTTCCAAAGTCTTACTTTTAGACCACATCCAAATAAGCCTCCCATGTAGTCTTTTGATAATCATTAGGAAAAATTTTGCAGGATATTGTAGTAGCATAATCTTGGGGACAAAAAGAAAAGACTTTTGCTAGATCCTGGAATTAACTTAGATTCTGTCTTATATTTAGTCGATCTTTCATAGATCAAAAGGTAGAAGAAACTTCAGGGGCCAACTAGGATACCTCTTTTACCTTAAAAGGAAGCTTCTACTTCAGAAGGAAATTGAGACCCAGAAAGCGTTGTTAATCCTGACATAAATTTGTACTGAAGAATAATTAATTTGCAATACTTTATAATTAGCAAAGTTGTTATGATGCTCCTTCTAATACTATGAGGCAGTAAATTCAAGTATGATCCTGTTTTATAAAAGGAAAAAGTGGGACTCTTAGAGGTTTTAGTGACTTGCTTATACTTGTATGCTTTCATATTTCTGTTTGCTATTATTCCTAAGGCTTTACTACCTGAATGCTAAGTTTATTTATCCTGGACAGCTTTCTTTTCAGAATATTCTCTGAGTTCATTACTGCAAGTTCACCAGAGACCCTAGGGTTTGACCCTTTCCAGAAAAGCAATTATTTCACTCAGAATCAATGTCCTAAATGAGACACCTAAGACACATAGAAAATATCTACTTTTACCTTCGATTTCCATGTGTGGTTTCCTTCAGACTCAGAAAAGTAATAAGTGGAAGAGGAAAACTTCAGTGTTATTACTACTGAAAACCTTAGTGATTCAGTCTAGCTAGCTTAGTTAAGTGCGAAAAAAAGTTTTCTTTTAATCTTCCAGCAATTGGAAAAAGCCATAACTGAATTACAGAAGCTCTGATCTGGAGACTGAGAACAAGTAGCATTGTTTAGTGGTCCTTCAGGGTAATTAAGGGGTACCAGGGTTAGAGAGTGCTGACTTGGAAGTTAGAGAATCTGGGTTCAAATCTCAGCTCTGTTACTTGCTACTGTGTGATCCTGAGCAGATCATTTCCCCTCTTTAGGATCACTTTCCTATCTGATCCCTTCTCTAAGCTCACACAGCTATCACCTTTGTTTAGGCCCCCAACACCTTCTTGCCTTAGTTATTGCAATTGATCTCCCTCCCTTTAAACCTCTTCCTACTCTGGTCCATCCTAAATATAATTGCCAGGAAATTTTCCTTAAATGCAGACCTGACTATGTAATGCATATGCTATCATTTCCAGTGGCTTTCTGTTGCTTCTAGAATGAATATAAACTCTGTTTATCTTTTAAAGCTCTATACAACCTGGCACCAGCCCCTGTGATGCAGCCAAATTTCTGTTCTTTTCTACTATATGCCATTCCCTCTCTTCATTTCTTTGCACTAGACATCCTTCATCCTTGGAATATACTTCCTCCTTGTCTCTCTGACTCATGGAGTACCTCTTTTCTTTTAAGACACAGAATTGTCACCTTCTTCAGCTTGAAATATTTCCTTATCCCTTAACTGCTAGTGCCCTCCTCTTAAAATAATTTGTGTTAACTAATTTTTATATGTTTGCATTTAACTTTATATTTATGCCATATATATTTATATATTTACATTATCCTTTAGATTATAAACTCATTGTGTTTCTGGAATTTCTTTGGGCTGTTTCTTTCTTGGTAACTCCAATGTCTAGTGTAGTGTTTGACACTTTGTAGGTATTTAAAAAAAACTTGCTGATAGATGAATTCTATTCAGTATATTTGGAGTGAGAGGCTTAGGTGAAAAAAATGTGGATCCTAAATGATCTGCCCACCTGATTTTGGAGGAGTTTATAGTGACTTTTGGTCAGGATGGAAGGTAAGAAATTTGACAATGTATAACCTCATGTCTGATAACTTGATTTTGATGGTCATAGGGCATCACCGTCTGTGATTTTATATGGAAGAGTGAATATAGTTTATCCTTGTTACTAATGGCTATTCTTATTTGTGCACCTCTTCAGTCAACAACAAATTCATAATTAAAAGCACTAATCAGCAGCCTGCCTCTTTCAAGAGAGATTATGTGAATAAAGAGAACAAAAGAAGCATCAGCTCTTTCATTGTTGGGATGGTAGCATATAGCAATTCAATTTCCAGAACATACAAGGTTAGATCTAGTATTAAATGTTAATGAATCCTTTTCTGTTTCTTCTTTCTAAATGATATCTAATTCTACAAATATCTATTTCTGGTTTATCAATCAAACTAGTGTTTTTTAAATCAATATGTACTAATTTTTATAAGGGCTTATTTTTGATAGATTTCTCTATTTATCTGGGCTCCTAGAGCATAAAAGCATAGATATGTAACTGATACTTGTGATGGTATCTCATGTTAACTCTAATGTCAGTGGTATAATTCCATGTTTGCATGTTTCACATTTCTAAGACATACATTTTGACAAAGCCTCTCATGTTATTCTTATGAAGAAGATCAGAATTGCAATAGTTAATATGTCAGTTTTGTGGATTCATAGCTGGTTAAATGGTCATACCTAAAGAGTAGGTTTTCTTGGACAGAAGTAAAAAGTGGGGTTGCTCCAAGGATTGTGCTTGCTCCTGTGCTATGTGAGATACTTGTAAAGCACCTTGCAAATCTTTAAACACTAATAAATATGTTATTTAATATCATTATTATTATAAAGGTCATTACTGTCAGTAACTTAGATGGCATACTTCTCACACTTGCAGATGACATAAATCTAGGAGGGATCACCAACACACTGGATGATAGGAGTTTTAAAAAAATTTTAAAAAGAAATTCTTGTGGGGCAGCTAAGTGGCAGAGTGGATAGAGTATATAGTACTGGCCCTGGAATCAAGAGGACCTGACTTCAAATCTGACATCAGACACTTAATAACTACCTATCTCTGTGACTTTTAGGCAAGTCACTTAACCCCACTGTCTTGCAACCCCCCCCCCCAAAATCTTGATAAGATAAAATCATTAATGTTATTAAGATGAATTTCATGATTAATGTAAGAATCCCAGAAACAATCTCAATCCGTCCTGGTATCTGGTGCAGTACTTTGTATATGATAGGTGCTTAAGAGATTTTTATTTTTTAATTTGGTCGTTTGATAATATGTGTGTGTGTGTGTGTGTGTGTGTGTGTGCATGGTAGCTTCAATATAAACTCAGACAATTTGAGAGTTCACCATTAATTGACAAGGAACCATAGCTGGCATTTTAAATCATTTGATTAAAATTGACTTTTTTATTGGTGGATGGGGAATAATGTTATATTTTTTAACAGTTTCTGTTTTCTTACTTGTTTTCCAAATTTGTCAAATAAGAAACTCTGTTTTTGAAATATTTCCAATATATAGCATTGTGGGTGTCTAATATTAAGTATGAAGGCTTAATGACAGGTCCCTATATGTTAGAGTAGCACTCTACTTTAAATTAAACAGTGAAGAATGTTTTCTTTTCTAATAAGCCTGATGTGCAGTAAAGGTGTTATGATAAATATTATTGTCTGGTTTATGAAATGAAACTAACCGTGCTTTATTTGACAGTTCTTGAAACATTACTTAAAATAGAACTCTCTCCTTTGAATCAAAAATACTGTTGCTGAATAATACCACAATTACTTCCATGAATGCTCAAGTCTTATTTTGCTTAATGCTGCTTAATATTAATATTTGATGTGTTACCTTCATAAAATTAGAGTTCTTTAATCATTCCAGTTCGGATGTATCAGAGTAGATCTAATTACTCTATATGAATGGCTTTACCTAGGGCGGGTAGAAGCATTAACTTTTGTATTGTGGTGGTGTCTGCCAGCTGTCCTGAAGGGTTGGTAAGCACATCTGTCTTATATGAAGTTGATATTTCACTTTATGTTCTATTAAAGGGAAAAATAATTTTCGAATTCAGGAAAAGTCCATATGTTTAATGTAGAAAATAATCAAATGTTTTGTTTTTTGAAAAAATGATAGGTGTTAAAAGTGACATTCTTAAGGCGACTTTGAATGACTTAGCTAATCTTAGCAATACCATGATCTAAGATAATTCTGAAAGACTCCTAATAACAATGCTTTCAACTTAAGAGAAATACTCCAGAGAAAGAACTGATAAAAGTTTGAATTTAGATTAAAGCACTTTCTTTTGTTCTCATTTTGGTTGCCAACATGACAAATATAGTAATATGTTTTTCATGACTGCACATATATAACCTAGACAAAATTGATTGACTAATCAGTAAAGGGGAGGGGAATAAATGAATGCTAATTCCTCCCCCCCACCCCCCACAGAAGGCCGTCTGATAGTCTTTACATTGTTTCCATGTTATACATTGATCAAAATTAAATGTGTTGAGAGAGAAATTATATCCTTAAGGACAAAATAAAATATAAGAGATAGTAAAATTACATAATAAGATACATTTAAAAAAAATTAAAGATAATAGTCTTTGGTTTTTGTTTAAACTTCATAATTCTTTCTGTAGATATGGACGGTATTCTCTATCGCAGATATCCTAAAATTGTCCCTGATTGTTACACTGATAAAATGAGAAAGTCGATTAAGGTTGACCATCACTCCTATGTTGCTATTAGAGTATACAATGTTCTTCTGGTTCTGCTTACCTCACTCAGAATCAGGTCATGCAAATCTCCCCAGGCTTCTCTGCATTCCTATCCCTCCTGGTTTCTATTAGAATAATATCCCATAAGGTACATATATCACAATTTGTTCAACCATTCCCCAATTGATGGACATTCACTCAATTTTCAATTCTTTGCCACCACAAACAGGGCTGCTATGAATATTTTTGTACATGTGATGTTTTTAACCCTTTTTCATAATCTCTTCAGGGGAGATAGACCCAGTAGTGGTATTGCAAGATCAAAGGGTATGCACATTTTTATTGCCCTTTGGGCATACTTCCAGATTGCTCTCCAGAAAGGTTGGATGAGTTCACAACTCCACCAACAATGCATTAATGTCCCAGATTTCCCATATCCCTTCCAACATTGATCTTTGTCCTTTCTGAGTGATGCAAGGTGATTCAGACTCAGAGATTCTTTAATTTGCAATTCACTAATCAGTAATGATTTAGAGCAGTTTTTCATATGACTGTGCATTGCTTTGATTTCCTCATCTGTAAATTGCCTCTGCATATCCTTTGACCATTTGTCAGTTGGGGAATGGCTTGTCTTTTTTTATAAATTTGATTCAGTTCTCTATATATTTTAGAAATGAGTCATTTGTCTGAAATACTAGTTTTAAAAATTGTTTCCCAGTTTACCACATTTCTTTTGATCTTGGTTACAGTGGTTTTGTCTGTGCAAAAGCTTTTTAATTTAATGTAATCAAAATTATCTAGTTTGTTTTTTAATGATTTTCTCCATCTCTTTATTAGTCATAAACTGGTCCCCTTTCCATAGATCTGACAGGTTAAACTATTCTTTGATCTCCTAGTTTACTTATAATATTGTCTTTTATGTCTAGATCCTGTACCTATTTTGATCTTATATTGCTATAGGGTGTGAGATATTGATCTAATTCAAGTTTCTGCCATACTAACTTCCAATTTTCCAACAGTTTTTAATCAAAGAGAGAGTTTTTATCCCAGAAACTGGAGAATTCTCAATTTATTTTACATATAATTGGGAAAAATTAGAAAAAATTCCACAGACATGATCATCTCCTGTGTTTTTAGTCATGTTCCCACCCTATATAATTTTAATTTACTAGTAATCTTAGGTATTCCAAGGTTCATAAGAGTAATTGCCTTTGATATCATTCATGATTATTGTCACAATCTCTTTTGTAAAAGTTAGCAACTTCATAACATTTTATAGCTCTGAAAACTGAACCAAAAAATGCCCAAGTTTATGATAAATGGCTATGAAATTCACAGGCGAGCAAGACTAAGCAATGTTGAAGAGTGGGAAGAAGAAATAAATATTCTTAAATTCTGTTGTTGAATCGTTTACATCAGCTTTAGTGAGGTACTTACTGGACCAGTCCTTAAGTCTCAGCTAATAATAATGTTTGTCTTTAATTTTTTAAAAATTTTAATTGTTCTTTTTTAAGAAAGATTTTGAGTTTTACAATCCCCCCCCCCCATTCTTGTTTCTTTCCCCGCACAGAACGCACTCTGTTAGTCTTTACATTGTTTCCATGGTATACATTGATCTCAGTTGAATGTGATGAGAGAGAAGCATATCCTTAAGGAAGAAAAATAAAGTATAAGATTTAGCAAAATTACATAAGATAATGTGTTTTTTTTCCTAAATTGAAGGTAATAGTCTTTGGTCTTTGTTCAAACTCAACAATTCTTTCTCTGGATACAGATGGTATTCTCTATTGCAGATAGCCCCAAATTGTCCTTGATTGTTGCACTGAAGGAATGAGCAAATCCATCAAGGTTCATCATTACCCCCATGTTGCTGTTAGGGTGTATAGTGTTTTTCTGGTTCTGATCATCTTACTAAGTATCAGTTCATGCAAATCCTTCCATGCTTCCTTAAATTCCCATTCCTCTTGGTTTCTAATAGAACAATAGTGTTCCATGACATACATATGCCACAATTTGTTAAGCCATTCCCCAGTTGAAAGACATTCACTTAATTTCAAATTCTGTACCACCACAAACAGGGCTGTTATGAATATTTTTGTACAAGTGATGTTTTCACTCTTTTTCATCATTTCTTCAGGGTATAGATCCAGTAGTGGTATAGCTGGATCAAAGAGTATGCACATTTTTGTTGTCTTTTGGGGATAATTCCAGATTGCTCTCCAGAAAGGTTAGATGAGTTCACAGCTCCACCAGTAATGTATTAGTGTCCCAGATTTCCCACATCCCTTCCAACATTGATCATTGTCCTTTCTGGTCTGAGAGGTGTGAGGTGGTATCTCAGAGAAGCTTTAATTTGCATTTCTCTAATAAGTAATTATTTGGAGCAATTTTTCATATGAGTATGGAATTGCTTTGATTTCCTCAGGTGTAAATTGTCTTTACATATCCTTTGAATATTTGTTAATTGTGGAATAGCTTGGTTTTTTTTTTGAAAATTTGACTCAGTTCTCTGTATATTTTAGAAATGAGTCCTTTGTCAAAAATACTAGTTGCAAAAATTTTTTCCCAATTTACTATATTTCTTTTGATCTTGATTACAGTGGTTTTGTTTGTGCAAAAGCTTTTTAACTTAATGTAATAAAAATCATCTAGTTTCTTTTTAATGATGTTCTCCATCTCTTCCTTGGTCATAAACTCCTTCCCTTTCCATAGATCTGACAAGTAAACTACCCCTTGATCTTCTAGTTTGCTTAGAATATTGTTTTTTATGTTGAAATACTGTATCCACTTTGATCTTATCTTGGTACAAGGTATGACATGTTGGTCTAATCTAAGTTTCTTCCATTCTAACTTCCAATTTTCCCAACAGTTTTATCGAAGAGAGTTTTTATCCCTATAGTTGAACTCTTTGAGTTTATCAAACAGCAGATTACTATAGTCATTTCCTGCAATTGCTCCTAGTCTATTCCACTGATCCATGACTCTATTTCTTAGCCAATACCAGACAGTTTTGATGACTGATGCTTTATAATATAAATTTAGATCTGGTAAGGGTAAGTCACCTTCTTTTACACTTTTTTTCATTGAACCCCTGGAAATTCTTGACTTTTTATTTCTCCACATAAATTTAGTTATAACTTTTTCTAACTCATTAATGTATTTTTTTTTTACATTTTGATCAGTAAAGCACTAAACAAGTAGTTTAGTTTTGGTAGAATTGTCATTTTTATTATATTAGCTCGATCTATCCATGACAGTTGATGTTTGCCCAGGTATTTAAATCTGATTTTATTTGTGTGAGAAGAGTTTTGTAATTGTTTTCAAAAAAGTTTTTGATTCTGCCTTGGCAGGTAGATTCCCAGGTATTTTATTTTGGCTGAGGTTACTTTGAATGGGATTGCTCTTTCTAGCTCTTTCTGCTGTATGTTGCTAGTCATGTATAGAAATGTTGAGGATTTATGAGGGTCTATTTTATATCCTGCTATTTTGCTAAAGTTGCTAATTATTTCTAGTAGTTTTTTAGATGACTTTTTGGGATTCTCTAGGTATACCATCATTGTCAACTGCAAAGAGAGTTTTGTCTCCTCCTTCCCTGTTTTAATTCCTTCAATTTCTTTTTCGTCTCTAATTGCTGAGGCTAGCATTTCTAACATGATACTGAATAGTAGTGGTGATAATGGGCATCCTTGTTTCACCCCTCCTCTTATTGAGAATGCCTCAAGCCTATCCCTGTTGGATATAATACTTGTTAATGGTTTCAGATAGATACTGTTTATTATTCTAAGGAACAAACTATTTATTCCTACACTCTCTAGTGTAGGAATGGGTGCTGTATTTTGTCAAAAGCTTTTTTCAGCATCTATTGATATGATCATATGATTTTTTTTTTAGATTTTTCAAGGCAATGGGGTTAAGTGGCTTGTCCAAGGCCACACGGCTAGGTAATTATCAAGTGTCTGAGGTCGGATTTGAACTTAGGTACTCCTGACTCCAAGGCTAGTGTTCTATTCATTGCGCCACCTAGCCGCCCCGATCATATGATTTTTGATAGGTTTGTTATTGACATAATTAATTATACTAACAGTTTTCCTAATATTGAACCAACCCTACATTCTTGGGATAAATCCTACTTGATTATAATGTATTATCCTAGTGATTACTTGTAGTTGTTTTGCTAAGATTTTATTTAAGATTTTTGCATCCATATTCATCAGGGAGCTAGGTCTATAATTTTCTTTCTCTGTTTTGAAAAATCTCAATGTGCTACTATTGATTTTGTCACTCATAAGTATATACTGACCTTGGATTGGAATAGATATTTTTTCTTTATTACAATGTCAGAAAACCCATAACAAAATTGGTGTTATGAATGGTAATAAAATTTGTTATCAAATTTAAAAACACCTCCCTAACATCATCTTTAACAATATGTTGTACATATATGATGAAATGAGCTTCTTGAATTACTTCTGTTATTTCATCTACTTGCCTTGCAAAATAGGGAAACTTTGGTTTTTCAATCAATTGGCTGCAATAATATTCTGACACATGGTTGATTCCTACCAGATTTTTTGCAAGTAGTAACATTTGAAGCTTCAAGGAGTTGTGGCATTGCAAACCTACATTGAGATAGCCATTTCCTATGCTTATCTTCTGTTCTTTTACTTCTATTAATATATCCTGCAAGGCATAGCTTACAAGCTTCTCTTTTAGGAATAATGTATTTCCTCTGAACTTTTATAGCACTTAATTTCCTGAATTATGGATGTTTACAAGCATCCTTATCTCTACCAGACTGATAACTTCTTAAAGGTAGAGGAAATATGGTATACTTTTATAGTTTTATGTAGTTTTACATATTATTATATATTTATATTTGTATTATGTGTGTGTGTGTGTGTGTGTGTGTGTGTGTGTGTGTGTGTAGTTTTATAGTTTTCCCTCGCTCTGCCTATAATGTGCCACCCCCCCAACAGAATATTTAAGTTAAAGGAGGCACAAAAATATTGGTTCAGGGATGGTAAAAACAAATATATAGGGAATTTCCATATCTCCCTGGTCATTTACAGAGTAATATCCAATTTATTTAACCTGTCAAACTTGTCTTCAAGCTTTTTTTTTTGTTTGTTTTTTTAAATTTATTTTTTATTTTTATTTTTTTGCAAGGCATTGGGGTTAAGTGACTTGGCCAAGGTCACACAGCTAGGTAATTATTCAAGCTTCATTTTTAATCTTATTTTCTGCTACTACACAGTAATACTAATTCATCACTTCAGTCAGATGGGGATATTCACTATTTTGTGATTTGCCATATAGTTTTCCCACCTCTTCTTCTTTTGCTTTTGTTGGTTCCTTCAACTTTTGCTCACATTTGCTCTTTTCTTCCTTTCCACCTACTTAAATCTTTCATGAATTAAATCCTACCCTTTCTGTAAAGTCTTCTAATTAATCAATTAACATTTATTTAGCATCTAATATATAAAAATGTACCAGACATTGTGCTCTGAGGATACAAGAAAGAAGCAAAAGATAGTTCCTACCCTCAAGGAGCTTATCCTAGCTTCTGTATTTGGAGAGTCTTCCTCTCATATAGATATTGGCAACAATGGGAATTTTTAATCTAGAAAAGAGAAGACTGGTAGGGGTGGTGAACAGAGTATATGATAACTTTTTTCAGGTTTCTGAAGAGTCATTATGTGGAAAAGGAAGGAGAGTTATTCTATTTGATTCCTGAGGAAGACATTGGAGTAATAAATGGGAGTTACTGAAGTTGTTTTTGGCTGGAGATAAAGGAAAAACTTCCTAACCATCAGAGCTCTCCCAAAGTGAAATAGCCTGGCTAAGTGGAGGACTTCTTTGTTCTTGGGAGGTCTTTGGGCAGAGAATGAGTGACCACTTGTCATATTTGTGGAATAGGGGGTCCCTCTAGTAGTGCTTAGAATGACAAATGATTTATGGTTGACTTTTTGAATGTGTTTACCTTGTTTCTATTACTGTCATAATCTTCTCAACATATGCCTCCTCTTTCCTTTATTGTAACTGTATGTGGCATGGGAATTGGCCAAACAGTAGGTACTAAATAAGTGTATTCATATCAGTGTTAGATGTAAATGTGATAAAAAGTTAACTTGACTCAATTGATTCCCTTGGGCCCGTGTTTCAAGTTTGATCTTACAATTTCAAGAGTAGTCTGTCCCTTATGAATTCATAAACATTGTCATAGAAACCTAGCTTACCCCCTGCTCCTTTTTTCTTTTTTTTTTATCAATAACTCCTAAGTTTTGTGTTTTTTTTCAGATTCTTATATTTGTAAATCATTGGTATAGTGCCTCATATGGATTAGGTGCATATAAATGTTAACTATTGCTGTTCTTATTAAGATCATTACCTGCCCAACCAATGATCTGTCTGTGGGCTCCTAGTAAAACACATTTAATCAAACCAGGTTAATATCCTTGGTTATTATCCTGGGAAGCATACTGATTGCCTTGTCTTACTTCTATATTTCTTTCTTATTAAATGTCAGCATCTACCCCTGAAGTCTTGCCCCCTTCCCCTGTAGGTGTTGCCATCTACTATATTTATTTCTGTCCTTGTAGTGTGATTTAACCAGTTCTTTTCTTTCAAAAAAAAGTACATTATCATATTGACTTTTGATATCTTTTCCTTCTATCATTTTGGAATTGGAGTTGTCTTTTTAAAGCATATCTTGGATTTAAAAACTGTGTGCCTGTTAATCTGAAACCTGCTTAGCTGAATTCCTGTCCTTCTGCCTGGACCTGACATTTAGAAATTACATGTGCTTATTAATTCTTAGCTACTTGTACACCTGACCTCATCTCTGCTCCAGTAGTTAGCTGGGTGTCTCATGTAATTATTAGGTTCTACTGATATTGGCATCTAACTGTTAACCCTAACACCACCAACATTCATGGAACCATGGAAACCTATGAGTTTTGATGCTCAGATCTGTAAGGATCTGACTTCAATGACTAATATCCATTTTTAAAATTTATTTTTTTTAAAACTTATAGGAACCTGTCAACCAAAATTTGGATACTTATTTTATACTGGAACATGGTATTCTGAATGTTCTGCCTCTGTCTTTTGTCTCCCCACTCTGGTTCCACATGACCCCCAAAAAGAGTGAGAGAGAACTTTTTTTTCATTTCTGCAACAAAATGAAATTCTGTTCCATCAATATCTTTTTGCTTTGCCAATCATTATTTCCTTATAATACTGAGGTAAAAATAGCACAGAGACAATATCTGGAGGGATGGATTTTTGGAAGTTGAAGAATGCTAGGGTCTTAGAGCTTGCTTTTTATACTAAAGCTAGAACTACAATGGTATTTTGCATTTGTACTGCGCTTTTATTGTGTTTGGTAGATTAAGGAAAAATATTCATCCTGACTATCTTCTCCAAGTACTCTTTTAAGGCTAGAGTAACTACAGCTTTCATTGGTTGAGAGTGTGGGAGAAGTCAGGGTTCAGGCTGGGGGGATAGTCTCTATTGCTTCCTTTCCAGATGTGGCTGTTTGCCTCATTGTTTTGGGATCTAGCTTCAGTAGACTCTAAAGGACATCCAGTCTTCTAAGAACAAAGAAGTTAGAGACCCCCCCGCTTCTGTGGAGTTGAAGAAACAAAATGAAAAGAAATTAGTTCAGACTTCAGTCAGAGGGATTTAGGTTAGCTGGGAGTAATCCTGTTAGATGTGAACATTTGAATAAAGTTGCTGAGGAAAAGTTTTATTCCCTGGGGATGGACTGCCTACCATTTGACTCATTACTGTGCTAGGCAGAGTGAAGGCTACAAAAGAGATGTGTGTGTTTAAGGAGATTTTAACCTAGTCCAAGAAACAAGGTGAACAATAAGAGCAGGATTTTCTCTACCACACACCAAAGAGTAGCTAGACATTCTCTGCCTAGGGACCTTCAAGGACAGAGAAACCACTTGACTTTTGGATAATTCTAGTGCTTAGGAAATTTTTCTTCTTCTCCAGCCAGAATTTGCCTTTGCAAAAACTTTTGTCCTCTGCTTCACATTTTACTTTTGGGAAGAGATTTCTAAGTGTAGTTGAAGAAAGTTGAAGTTAGGAAGAATTGAGTTCAAATTTGGCCTCAACTGCCTAGCTGTGTGACTTTGGGCAAGTCACTTAACCTCTGCTCATCTCAGTTTCCTCAACTAATTAAAAAAACCCCTATCCTGCAGGATTGTTTTGGGGATCAAATGATGCTTAATATACAATAAGCACTACATAAATGCTTGTTCATTTTTCCTATTATCATATATAGTTCAGTAGTCATATGGTTCAATAATTTTTTTTAGTTTTTTTTTTTTGCAAGGCAAATGGGGTTAAGTGGCTTGCCCAAGGTCATACAGCTACGTAATTATTAAGTGTCTGAGGCCAGATTTGAACTCAGGTACTCCTGACTCCAGGACTGGTGCTCTACCCACTGAGCAACCTAGCCGCCCCCAATAATATTATGTTATATTTGCACCCAACAATTAGTTTAGCTAGTTCCTGACTTTCTTTTTTTTGGGGGGGGTATAAGGCAATGGGGTTAAGTGACTTGCCCAAGGTCATACAGTTATAAGTATTAAGTGTCTGAGGCCAGGTTTGAACTTAGGTCCTCCTGACTTCAGGGCCAGTGCTCTTATTCATTGCACCACCTAACTGTCCCTAGTTCCTGGCTTTCATAATGAATAATCACTGGACATTGAAACACATACTGATTTTCTTTTTGGATAGTTTCTGAACTATAGTTGATAGTTTGAGATTTCCAAACTGAATTTTCTGAGTTTGCTAAATTGACATATATTTTAAATCCAATCATTTAGGATTTGGTATGTAAATGGTAAAACATGGTCTAGGGGATAGTAAGCCTGATTTTGAATCAGTGATACAGGGTTGCAGTTTCTCTCAAAACCTGAGATATGCTGGTAAATTTTTAACAGTTGACTGTGTAAGGTGGGTGGGGGGTTGGGGGGGGAGACTATGCAGGATATACCTTTAAGATGAATCTGAAAAAATATTTTTCCATCAGACACATTAGTAGTGGTTTCTTCATTGTTTATTAAATCAGATGATCAACAAAATGATAAATTAAGCTCTTATTGGTCTTATTTTCATAGTGTAAATTATATAAACACTGAAAACTTAAGTCTTTCTGAGCTGATTAGAGCTGGTTCCAACATATTCATGCTTATGACCTATATTGATATTGTGACCCTAAGTAAATTGCTTAATCCAGAGAACTCTGACTAT
This sequence comes from Macrotis lagotis, assembly GCF_037893015.1. Taxonomy (NCBI): domain Eukaryota; kingdom Metazoa; phylum Chordata; class Mammalia; order Peramelemorphia; family Peramelidae; genus Macrotis; species Macrotis lagotis. The sequence continues at coordinate 734,568,578 of NC_133658.1, forward strand.
AAATTTTAGATGAAGTACCAGTTTATATTGGTAGAGAGATCTTATTCATGGGGTGTTTACTTCATCAATGAAATTACAGATCTAGACTGTATGAGAGGTATCTTACCATTTCCTGGAGGCATAAATGTAAAAATGCTGTCTACCCCTGAAGAAGCTAACATTCTACTAGAGAGGACAGCTCATTCATACACAGGTAAATATCATACAAGATAGAGTGTTATGGGGGTGCCTAGGTGCTGCAGTAAATAAAGCACCGGCCCTGGAGTCAGGAGTACCTGGGTTCAAATCTGGTCTCAGACCCTTAATAATTACCTAGCTGTGTGGCCTTGGGCAAGCCACTTAACCCCATTTGCCTTGCAAAAACCTTAAAAAAGAAAAGATAAAGTGTTATAAGAGGTTCAGATACAGTGCTCTAGTAAAATTGGACCAGTGAAAATCTTTTCATTTATGGGGATCAGAGAAGGCCTTGTGGAAGTGGGGTATTAATGGAGTATTAAAGAAAATTCCAAAAGCTAGAGATCAGGAGGTAGTGCATTTTTGAAAAAATTTTTTATTTATTTAAGGCAATAGGGTTAAGTGACTTCCCCAAGGTCACACAGCTAGGCAATTATTAAGTGTTTGAGGTAGTATTTGAACTCAGTTCCTCCTGACTCTAGGGCCAGTGCTCTGTCCACTGCACCACCTAAGCTGTCCCCTCTAGTGCATTCTATTTTTTTTTCTTTTAGGTTTTTGCAAGGCAAATGGGGTTAAGTGGCTTGCCCAAGGCCACACAGCTAGGTAATTATTGTCTGAGACCGGATTTGAACCCAGGTACTCCTGACTCCAAGACTGGTGCTTTATCCACTACACCACCTAGCCACCCCTAGTGCATTCTTTAAATGAGAAATAGCTTACAGGAATGAACAGTGGCAGGAGATGGAATTTAAGTGTAGGGAACAGTCAACAATTATCCAGTTAGGGTGGAGTATAATAAATGTAAAAAGGAATAATGTTATATAAATTTTTAAAATGAGATTATATTCTAAGTATAGAGGGTTTTAAACTAAAGAGTTAATATTTTCTCTTTTAAAGGCAATGGGGAATCACAGAAGGTTTGAGGCTATGAAACAATTTGCCTAGACTTAAAGAGCACAATGTATAGGGGAAAAGTACAAGATTTAGAGTAATAGGATCTGGATTCCATTCTTGCTTCTGTCACCTACCAGCTGTGTGACTTTAGATAAGCCAGTCTCCTAGTACTTAAGTTTCATTTAATATGAAAGTTTTGAAAAAAATGACTTTTTAAGGTCTCTTTCAATTCTAAATCCCAACCCCTATTTCTTGGATATTTATATGACAGATGGTTTGGAGAATAGACTTAGAAACAGGAAAATAGACCATCTACGTAGCTATTAAAATAGAATAAATAATAGAAAATGAAGGCTTGAACTAGATTTTTTGCAGTGTTAGCTGGAAAGAAGGGAATAGATGTGGAGGGAGACTTGGTAGGACTTGATGACTGATTGGTTAAGATTATCATGAACCATACTGAAGGAGGGAAAATGAGTACTCAGTAAAATAGTGATAAAATTCAGTGAAATTCCTGATGAGCTGAACAGAAAATTTGACTTTCAAATACAAGTCTGAAGAGAAGCATAATAAAAGGTAAATAGGAAAGAGAAATTATAAGGCATTCAATAAGGTTACAATTATTTGCATTCCTATATAGGAAGATGATACTTTTAACTCCTAAGAACTTTTACATTATTAGGATAGTTAGGAGTGTATATAGAGGGCATGGTGTAACCTGAATATGATGGGATAGCTAAAAATTATATGAAATTAAGGGATGAGGAAAGAGGGATACCCTGGGAGAAGGTGAAAAGGAGAGGTAGAATGGGGGTAAATTAGCTCACATAAAAATAAGAGGTGTGAAAGAACTTTTACAGTAAAGGAGAAGTTGTGGGGTGTTGTGGGGTGGGATGAGGGATCACTTGAACCTTATTCTCATTGGAATTGACTTGAAGGAATAACACACATATTCAGTTGGGTATGGAAATCTAATACTTCAGAAAAGTAGGAGGGAAAGGGTATAATAGAGGGGGGGGAGGAGAACTAATAGAAAGGAAGGACAATTGGGGATTCAGTTGTCAGAAGCTACTTTTGAGGAAGGACAGGGTTAGGTCTTGAGATTGGATAACTGGGATGATAGTTATATCTTTTAACTAAAATTATAAAGTTAAGAGGTGCAAATTTATGAGGAAAAGAATTTCAGTTTTTTTACATGTTAAGTTTGAGCTATCATTAGGACATTCAGGTGGAACACCAAGTAAACATTTTGAGATACAGAAATAGAGTTTGAGAGTGAAAGAAGACCTAACTGCATACATAGATTAGTTATTAGGCTGGCTACTTAGGAGACTTATATATAGATATGATAATGTAACACAGTAGAAACAGATGAGGTCATCAAAGGAGAGATTATGGAGGTTGCAGAGCACCTAGGGCAGACTTGGAAACATTTTTTGGGGACAGTAAAGGAGAAGCAGAAAGAGTAGCCAGAAAGGGAAGTGAGAAATGTTTTAGAAGGCCAGTTATAAGAGCTTCCAGAAGAGAGAGAATGATCAACTTTGATACAGCTACTACCTTGGTTCAGGCCCTCATCACCTCATACCTGGACTATTACAATAGCTTGCTAGTTGGTCTCCCTGCCTGGAATCTCCCCATCCTTGTACAGCCTCCACTCATTTGTCAAACTGCTCTTCTGTAAGTGCCAGTTTGACAGGATCATGCCCTTCCCCCCATTCATTAAATTTCTGTGGCCCCCACAAGAATCAGATATAAAGTCCTCTGGCTTTCATGGACCTTCAAAACCTGGATACTTCCTACCTTGACAGTCTTCTTACCTCTTACTGCCACATATTCTTCAGTCCAGTGACAGTGACCTCCTTGCTGTTCCTAGCACATGGCCCATCATCTCCCAGTACTGGGCATCTTCACTGATTGTCTTTCATTTTTAGAACAGGCTCTTTCCTCATTGCCACCTCTGATTCCAGTTAATGAAGCCTTTCCTAATCTTTTCTCTGATAGTAAATGCAATTTACTATGTATGTATTTTGCTTGTATATGGTTTGCATATCTCCCCTATTAGCCTAGGAACTGCTTTAGAGCAGAGATTGTTTTTACAATCTTTCTTGGTATTCCAACACTGAGCCTAGTGCCTGTTAGATAGTAAGGACTAAAGTGTTAGTTGATTGACTAGGAAAGATTGAGACTTGGAGAATAAGATGTTTCTAGATAGGAAACGGGAGAAGTGAAGGCAGGTAGGGATTGGAATAAAGTATAAGTATAGGAGGTGGAATAATAGGAGTGAAATTGCATGTGAATGAAATAAGGAAATAAGAGTGAGATAGTAAGGTTGGATTTTGGTAGGTTTCAAAAGTCTTGCAGAAAAGATTAAATTTAAGGTAGTTTGATTAGGGATCAATAAGATGCAAACTGTCTTTGAGAAAGATGATTGCAGTTGGTTGCATAAGAGTTGAAAGACTGAGCCTGCATGAGTAAGACAGCTAGGAGGCTAAGAGCACAATCCAAGCATGAGATAATGTGCACCTAGATTAAGGTGGTGGGAAATCAAATAGATTTCAAAGGAAAAATATTCCAGATTTCAGTCAAGCAATAAGCATTGCTAAAGTGGTTTTTATGAGTTAGTCATTATGACAGGAACTGGAGATCTGTCCTCCAGTTTAATTCTACAGGATAGACATGTTCTTGTTTGCGAATTCCACAGCCCTAAAGATCCTAAAGCTCTCTTGAAGAGTGATCCCTTCTCCTTAGATCTTTTGACTGGAGACCAATAAACAAGAGGCCAGGCTAGAAGTTTAATTAGCATCAGTTGATGAGCTGTTGACAGGTAGCAACTCCTAGGAGCAGATGCACACACACAGACACACACAAACACACACTCCTTTAGGAGAAGTGAGGCTGCTCAGCTACTTTCCTTATTTCATTGAATTGTAGATCAAGTGATTTGGGGGAGTAGAGAGAATATCTTAACCTCAGAATTACCTTGTTACTCTAGATTCATTGATTAGAGTGGAGGCTTCTTTTTGAAAAGAGGTTCAGTAAAATCCATTTCTTTGACCTCTAAAGTTACTTACCTTGTTGGAGTGAGGAGAGATGATTTTTCCACTAAACTTACAAAGGGGTTTTTCATTTTCTCTACATTCCCATATGCCCCCTCACGGTTTTAACATGCACAGTTGTCACTTTCTCTAGCCAGTTGTGTCCCCAGAAGAGAGACTGATACTTCAAAAAATTCCAGGGGGATAATGTGTCTATCCTGTTTAACTCCAGATCTCAAGCCCAAACTGGTATGCTTCCCCCTAACAGTCAGCCAGTAGGTATAGTTTGGTGGCATATACAACTATTATCCCTGCTATCAAGTCATTTGAATCACTTGAGTTCAGGGGTCCTGAGCTACAGTAGGGCTAAAGTGATTGAGTATCCACCCTAAGTTCAGTACCAGTATGGTGAGCCTCTGGAGAGGGGTGTGTCCTGGAGATGGAACTGGTCAGTAGTGAGATCACCACTCTATTTTCGTCAGCCCCCCTCCCCCCCCCTCCCATTAGAGGGTAGGCAAACCCTCTTCATTTCTTACCTGACTGCATTGTTTGGGACTTCTTGATTCTCCACTATGGCCTGGCTTCTCCTCCTCACACACCTCCCCTTTGCTTTTTAGCTTCCTCTTGTGTGTTTTCCCTCATTATTTTGTAAATTCTTCCAGGGCAGAGACTATTTTTGGATATCCAATACTTAACTTAGCAAGCCTGTCATATAGGAGAGCTAGATGGCACAGGTCTGGAGTCAGGAAATCTGAGTTCAAGTTTGGCCTCAGACACCAGCTCTGTGACCCTGGGCAAATCATTTAACATCGTTGGTTTCAGTTTTCTCATCTGTAAATGAACTGGAGAGGGAAATGATAAACTATTCCAGTATCTTTGTCAAGAAAGCCCCAAACGTGGTGACAAAGAATAAGACATGGCTAAACAATAATAATTTTTATTGATTAATCAAACAGATTGTCAATAGCCACAGTACTTTCAGCCTGGCTGAGATAGAGAAACACCAAATCTCTAAATAAATAAAACAAAACAAAAAGCCAGTATACTTAGAGCTCTGACAAAGGTATTTAATCAAATGTTTTAGCAACCCTAGTAATTACAAATCATTTCCCCTTAAATTTAGAGGCAATACACCCGCAATATAGAAGAGGGTAGAATGGGCAAGAACTCAGGAGTACAGTGTTTGTTGGGCATAAGCGTAAGGGACACAATCTTGATCTGGACCTGGAAGTTCTTATTTTAGAGTATTCTCATAAAATTTGTTATGAATCACTCTCTGTACTGGTAACCTGCTGGGCTCCTACTTAGCAGGTAGGTCATTTGGTGGCTATACTGACTTCTCATTGGCTTCCTAATTTCAAGTCTGGGTAGGGAAGGAGGCTTTGCTTCTGGGCAGCTGCAGATGGACAGATGGGGTCATGTAAATATCTCTTCAGGAGGGTTTGCTCTGATCTCCAGTAATCACCTTATTTCTGAAGTTATATATCTCCTTCAGGGCTAGAGAAGGAAGAGAGGTTTGCTCTTCCTTTTTTACACATTCTTCTTCACTTAGAAGCCTCTTGTTTCAGCAAATTATTCCATGTTTCCTTGGGGCTTTCAGATGTTTTTGTTTTTTGCCTCCCAAACTCTTTTGAGAATCTTAGGTAGATAAAAAAGTGGCTTGGGGCTTAGGTATGAATTAGGTAGTCTTTGTCTAAAGATATGCCTTCTTTATCTTGCTAACCTCTTATATGTAATTATGGTTTTTAAACCTTCTACACTTTCTAGTGAGAAAAAAGTCTATTTTGGGAAAGATTTTTACTGTTCATTGTCTATCATTGAGCCTCTACAGAACTTTTAACTCTTACCAAAGTCTCACTAGGACATCTTACAGCATAACTTTTTCTGCCCTTGGATGGAGGACATACTATCACCTGCTGTGTGTAACCATTGTAAAGAGTTGTTTGTGTACTTTTCCCTTTTAGACTGTGACCTCTTCGAAAGCACAGCCTGTCTTTTGTCTTTCTTTGTAGCTACAGCCTTTAATACTGTGCTGAACACAATGTAGTACACAATGCCATCTGACTGAAGAAGCACAGCAGCCAGCCAGTTTGTCTGGACCACAAGAGGGTGTCAAGGGGAGAAAAATAATAAGTATGGGAAGGTGGTTTGGAGATAGATTGGAACTAGGTTGAGAATGGCCGTAAAGTGTCTGATTTGATTTAGACTGCAGAGTTGATTTCACACTTTTACCCTGATAGAATGGCAATATTGACCTAGTGTAGAGTAGAAATTGGAAAGTAGAGATGATTTGGGAGATCAGGCTTAGGCTCAGTGATAATAAAGCCTCCATCTGAACTTTTTTCTCAAGCCACCTTCTATTCACTTTCCATCAAACTTTTCAGGTCTTGTTGGTGGGAGACAAAAAGAATGGAGAGGGAAAAATAGATGCATGTTTACTTTGATCATAGGAAAGGGATAATAAAGTTAATTTTACCTCTTCTATAGATATGTGTACACACATATTCTCATTGTGAATGCAGATCAATGTAAAACTAACCGATACATGCAAAGTTAAAAGCATTGTCCAAGGGTATTATTCAGGTAAAGCTTATGAAATACATAATTTAGCAGTCACATCATGCTAGCATTATGAGTGAGAAATGAGTTTTATGTTTATTGGACTGTCTTTAACCAAACATAAGATAAAAAAAATGAATCTATTGTCTTTTCAATTGCAACTCTAATTTCTTGAATAAGCAGGGTTTATGGAGGTGGGGTGGAGCCTGAAGTAGATGGTAAATTTTTGCCTTGAAGGAGAAAAGATAACACTGACATCTCATTCAGTTCTTATCTCAGGGCTCCTGGTAAAGGCTCTAGTCTATTATTCCTGAATTGGATGGTTCTAGAATTTTTTCATCAGTGATAAGAGGAAGAAATCAACTATAAGTGACCTAAGAGACTCATGTTTAATAGACTTTAGAGCTAGAAAGATCTTGAATCATCTAGTCTAAACCTTTCCTTTTATAAATATGATGAAGAAACTGGCCCTTACTTTCTTCATCATGTCTACAGAAAGTAAAGTAAAACATCTTGTTCAATCTCTCACAGGGAGTAAATGACAAGAGTTGATATTCAAAACCAGCATCAGAAAATACTGCTATTGAATATTTTCATCTTATAACACTTGTGACTGACAAATAGTAGGTAATTAGGATTTGTTGTTGATAATATTGTTTGACAATGAAAATAATTTTCAAATCTTTATTTTTCTGAGAATTGGAAGGGTTCTTCTCTAATGGACTTGAGTGAATGAAAATATTGCTAAAAGATCATGGTTGCCATTGGTTTCATTTTATTACATGTTTTTGATGTAATGTTTGTCCCTCATTCTCAAAGAGTACCATGACATACTATGACATCAGGGAAGTGCTATGACAAGTACATGAATTGGATTTGCTAAGTCACCAGCTTCACTTTCTCCTCTAGAGCTATCTGGGTCCATCAGCCAGCTATACATCAGCCAGCTATACATCAGGATCACTGGAGATGGCCCTGAATGTGAGGCATTCAGGGTTAAGTTAACTTGCCCAAGGTCACATAGCTAGTTAGTGTCAAATATCTGAACTCCTGTTCTCCTGTCTCCAAGGTCACTGAGCTACCAGGTTGTTAAGAATGATTTCCTTGTAAAGTACTATGCACTATGGATTTTTAGAAAAGTCTTATAAGTTAGCTGAATTTTCAATTTTCTTTCTTTCTCTAAAGGTAATAGTGTTGGGTAATTCCTCAAACAAAAAGTCTAGGGATCCTTAGGGAGAATAAGTACCCTTATCATGGACCCAATTTTGACAAATTAAGAGACAAGACTAAAAGATAAAATTTAGCATTAGACGATGTGGCAGTTTTTGGGCCATTACACCTGGAAGAACAAAGGAAAATTATCAGATGCAGGGTCTTTTTATGTAGCCTTTGGGTGGTAAAGTAAGGCTGCTTAGTCACTTTATTTGGAAGCTGAATAATAGGCATAAGATGTTGGATGATCTTGGGAAAAATATGTTAACCTTGGGGTCTAGAGTAATGTAGGTCGTTTGCTCCAGTGGGATATGTCAATTCTTAGAGATTAATTTGAACAGAATATTGTAATGGGGCAGAAAATCTCTTAAGATGGTGAATATTTTCATTCACTCAAGTTCTTTAGATATCCTTTAAGATAGAAATCCTTGTCCTGGACAGTGTGATAAAGAGAAAATGTATTTCCCTAAACTATGTCTACCTTCTCCATAACAGTTCCTGATAACTTCTCAAAACTTAAATGTTTCCTAGATATCTAAGAGACATTTCAAGTGTGGTAGACTCTATAGGAAGAGGCACCTGCCTTCCCAATGAATTGCCATTTTCCTAAATGAGATGAGACAGGTTAAGGTCAGGAAAAAATTTCATCCTGAGTAGTTGATGGGGAAATGCCCTTCTCTGTGTGGAGGACAGAGCTGGGGCCTGGGCCGGGGAAGAGGGAAAGCTCAAAGGCCGTGACACTTGCCCCAGAACCCTGAGGTTTCCCAGATTGGAAGTGGGTGATGGCTGCCTCTAACCTAACAGGTGGGGTGCGTCTGCCCTCACGCAGATGTGAGTCCTGAGTCGGATCATGGGGATGCAGAGAGGGCCAGAAAGGGAAGGTGTCGTCTCCGAAGACACCCTAATACACGCAGGAGCTGCGGGGAGATCTGCCCGCCGAGGCTGGCAGAGAGCGCGTCCTCAGGCCGCGGTGCGGGTGCTCCTGGCTGCCCGCCCCGCGCAGGCTGCCGGGGACGGGTCTGCGTCCATGGGGCGAGCAGAATCCCATTTCCCATCTCCCCCTCCATTCGCTTCCCCCCAGCGCCGGCGGCCGCGGGGCTCGGCCCAGCCCGGGCCTGGCCTTGGGCAGAAGCCGCCCTCGGTTCCCGCTCCCGCTGCGGCTCCTCCGGGGCGCGCTCTGCCCGGGGCCCGAGCGCAGCTGCCGCCCCCCGCCCCCTTGGGCCCGGAGGGAGGGGAAGGGGAGGAGCCGGAGCCTCGCGGCAGCAGTCCCCAGGGAGGGGAGAGGTAGATAGGCGGGCCCGGGCGCAGAGCCGCCAGCATCCTTCCCGGCTCCGTCTGCAGCCCCGCGCTGCCCTGCCGGGCCAGCTCGCCCCCGCCCGCTCCCTGACTTCTTTTGTGTTCTCTCCCCTGTCTACAGAACCTACTTATAACTCCTCAGGATATAAGATAGCGGATGATGAGATGTCCCGGACGTCCATTGTGGACCCGGAGGAAGCGCCCTCTCGCACCATTTTCTTCAACCGGGTCCAGCCGACCAAGTTCCACGACAATCGGGTCAGGTAAGAAAGGGAGGCGGCGGGGCGGGGGGGGGGGGGGCGGCAAGGAGAGAGCCCCGTGCACACCCCGGGTGCGGCGGGCCGGGCAGCGAGCCTCCCTGCAGACGAGAGCCCCCCGCCCCTTCCCCATGGGCTCAGGTGCTGCTCCGCTGCCTCAAGCCCCCGGTTCTGGAGCCCCGAGCGAAGGCTCCAAGCCCGCCTCCGCCCCCCGGGATCCTGCCTCCTCCCCAGGCCCTCACTCAGGGGATCCCCTCGAGCCTCTCGGTGAGCAGGACTGTGCAGCCTGCCGCTGGATGACAGTGTTTACAGACCTCACAGGGATCCCTTTTTAAAAGAGAAACGGCCGCTTCATGAAGCTCCGTTACCCAAGCTAATTCACCAGACAGCTTGTCACGAGAAGCACCTGGCTGTCATGGCTTTGAGATTAGAGTAAGGAGAACTCGTTTTGTCCAATGATTAGTATTTAAACATAGAATTCAGGATGCTTTGAGAGGTGTTGTCCAAACCTCTCATTTTGCTGATGAGGAAACGGACTGGAGGAGGTGAAGCTGTTGTCTGGGCTCATTACTACAAGCTAGCAGGAACCTAATGCTACAATTTGGTGTCTTTGACTTGGAGGGTCTGCTTAAAATATTCTACCTTTTTATTGAGAAGAATAAATATTTTGTCTGTTCTATTAAAGATTATGCCAACAGCTATCATAAGTGACTTTGAGTAAAACAGTGGTACTGACATAAGGAGTAACTTCTGTCTTGGTGATGAGCATTATATGTGCCCTAGATTTTCTCTCTGAACCTCTGATCAGAATAGAGTGATTAGTGTTGTCTTCAGTATGAAGATAGCGTAATATTACTGTTAGAAAAGTACTTGCTTTTTATCCCATTTTCAGACTTGTTCTCTTATTGATGTTAAGATGTTGCTGATTTGCTCCATTCATTCAATAGTTTTCTAAACTGCTCATATGGCCAGCTTCCATTTTAGAAGAAAGAATTTCTTTTCTGGGCTATTCTAGTCCTGGGCTATGCCCACCTGTATTAATTCATATCCTTTGCTATAACCTGTCTGTATAAAGTTAAAAAAACCCATAAAATTATTTTACTTTAAGACTGAAATTGAACCATTAGGACATTTCTCTTTTTTTTTCCCTAAAAGTTCTTTCTACTGACAGGTGTTCTTTCTATTTGAATTTCAGAGTTTAGACGTTGTGTCCTTATTTATTTTTTGTCTTCAAATGTTACAGAGAAAAGTATGATACAAGAAAGACAGTGTGAAAAAACTCCCAGTCCCTTTCATAACTTATATTGAAGGACAGCAGTAGAGGAAGTTTATTCTAATTCTTGCAGTCTATATTAGGACAAAGTTGATTCTAATTTCAAGTTTCCTTGCAATTTAGTGAAATTTTATGAGATTAATTATGAGACTTAAAAACTACTATGTTTCAGATCTGCTATAGTGTGCATGTAAACTATAGAGTACTAATAGAAAAAATGACAAAATGGGTGTCCTTCCTTCTCCCCTCTAATACTTATGTTTTAGGATTAAAATCCCACATAAGGGAACTAAATTGGAATCAAATTATCTGAGTCTTATAATTATTAATTATTAAAATATTATCTGTTTTATATTCAATTTTCATAGTATGTATTATCAGCAAAAAAATTGACTCAAAATTGAAAACTTAGGATCTTAAACATTTAAATGTAACTTGTTTTATTATCAGAAAATCCAAACTTTCTTGATGTACAACATGTCTGTCAGTGGGAATGATAATCAGACTAATCATGTAACATTAACTCTAAGAGGTTTATCATAGTAGCATATCATTTTATCAAGAATTACTTGCAAAACTTGCTTAGATTTTTAATGGTCATCAGAGAGATGTAAACTATGACAACTTTTACTACCAGAGTCTCTTTAATGCTTTCCTTTTTAATTTAAAGATTTCAATCAGTTATTAGTAATCATTAAGGCCTTCTTTTCAGTCAGAAAGATTTATTAGGGTCTAAAACAGGAAAAAATTATTTTTGTAATCAAAATTGTACATCATTATTTAGGATTTTATATTCTTCTTCTCAGACAATAGGAAAATCACATTACTCTGAAGAAAGATAATTTACCATGGAGAGAATTCCTGATTCTAGATCACTGGTGTTTTCCCCCTTAAGTATGATGAAAAAATATTAACTTTTTTCTAGAGAGCAATACTAAATAAATTATTTGAGCTGGGGCATAATTATATAAGGAGTCCACAATTTGGTTGGACCTTGCTTAAGCATAGTTCTTGGTTTCTCACCCCAATCTCTTTACTAACTTGGCAAATTAATTGCCAGTTGGCTATTCTTTTGCTCCTACTTACTAAGGGTGGTCAGGGACTTGATTAAGAAAAGGATCAGAATTGGGAATGTTTGTTCAAGTGACTGTGAAGTCAGGAAATAAAGTATGAGATGGAGGAGATCAGGCTAAGTTTTCAGAAAGTAGGATGATTCTGAGCTTATTTCTCTTATTTTAAAAAATTTAAATATTTTATTTATTTGTTTTTCCTAGTTGGAATGGTAGTTTTTTTAACCTATCATTTTTTTTTTTGCAAGGTTTTGGTTTTATAATTTTTCTCCTTCCCTCCCTTCCTCCCCTTTCTGCCTAACAGAAAGCAATCTGATAAAGACTCTATATTTATAACCATGCTAAACATAGATCAGTATTGAGCAATGTTATGGAGAAGAATCAGATCCAAATGGAAGAAAGAAAACAATAGAGAGGAAAAATGGCATAATAACATAAGAAAGCTTTTAAATATTGAAGATAATAAGCTTTGGACTTCATTTAAACCCCACAGTTCTTTCTCTATACGGATGGTATTTTCTATCAAAAGTCTCTTAAAATTGTCTT